>NW_017196758.1:0-8368 GCF_001704415.2 Capra hircus
TTCCTCTCGAGTGGAGACGGGTATGTCGGGGGAACTTCTTAAGTTGCAGCAAGGAGGTGAAGGACCCTTTGGAAGTTCCAGAGGTTAGGTGTGATTAGCCTCCAGACGCCTCAGCGGAAATGGGCCTCATCTCGCCTGGAGGGGAGAACCTCCTGGATTTTCTCGAGTTGCGGCAGGTGCTCTCGACTGACGACGGGGACCTCAGGGACCCGCTCTGGTGGCCTTCAGGAAGGCCAGACCCCATGCGAGTTGCTCGGGGGCCCTCAGGATTCCTCTCCTGTCGAAGCCGGTTCCTAAGACCTTGTGTGGATTCGTTTCCGGAACATGAGGATTCCTCTCCAGTGCTGACATGGATCTTGGGTACTTCTGGAGTCTCCCCAGGGGTGTCAGTCCCGTCTCGAGTGGGGGCATGCACGTGCACTTTCCTCCCGAGCTGTAGCAGCAGTGTCACATTTCCCTTCGCGTGGATCAAGGAATCTGTGGCTTTCTCTCGAGGCTTTCCCAAGAGGCTTTCCCACGAGGCTTTCCCACAGGGCTGTCCCACGTACCAGCGTGGTGTGAGTCGATCCTCGGCTTGAAAGTCGAGGCAGTGCAGGGAAACAGTTTTCATTGGAATTAACTGAGACATCTTTGGGACTCTGGGAATGGTGGCACGACCCTGGAGTTCCTCTCGCCTTTCCTGTGGAGAGCGCCTCCTCTTGAGATGCAACCGGAACGCCTGGGGAATACTTGACCGACCACGCAGGAAAGGATCCCTCCTCTCGAGCTAGGAGGCAGAAACGGGGCTCTCTGGATGTGGGCGGGACTGTCGTGCTTCCTCTCGAGTGGAGATGGGTATGTCGGGGAACTTCTTGAGTTGCAGCAAGGGGTGTGAAGGACCCTTTGGAAGTTCCAGAGGTTAGTTTTGATTAGCTTCGAGACGCCTCATTGGAAATGGGCCTCATCTCGCCTGCAGGGACAACGTCCTGGATTTTCTCGGGTTGCGGCAGGTGCTCTCGACTTGCGACGGGGACCTCAGGGACCCGCTCTGGTGGCCTCAGGAACGGTCAGTCCCCATGCGAGTTGCTCGGGGGCCTCTCGGGATTCGTCTCCCGTCGATGCCGGGCCTAAGACCTTGTGTGGAGTCGTTGCTGGAACCTGAGGATTCCCCTCCAGTGCTGACATGGATCTTGGGGGAACCTCTGGAGTCTCCCCAGGGGAGTCAGTCCTCGTCTCGTGTGGGGGCATGCACATGGGCTTTCCTCTCGAACTGTAGCAGCAGTGTCGCGCTTCCCTTCGCGTGGATCAAGGGATCTGTGGCTTTCCCTCGAGGCTTTCCACGAGGCTTTCCCACAAGGCTGTCCCAGGTGCCACTGTGGTGTGAATCGATCCTCGGCTTGAAATTCGAGGCAGTGCAGGGAAAACAGGTTTCCCAGGAATGGACTGAGACATCTGGGGAACTCTGGGAATGGTGGCACGACCCTGGATTTCCTCTCGCCTTTTCCTGTGGAGAACGCCTCCTGTTCAGATGCGTGGGAACGCCAGGAATCCTTTCCCGACGACACAGGGAGGAAATCAATCCTCTCGAGCTATGAGGCGGAAACGGGGCTCCTCTGGATGTGGGCGGGACTCTCGTGTTTCCTCTCGAGTGAAGACGGGTATGTCGGGGAACTTCTTGAGTTGCAGCAAGGGGTGTGAAGTACCCTTTGGAAGTTCCAGAGGTTAGGTGTGATTAGCCTCGAGACGCCTAGCGGAAATGGGCCTCATCTCGCCTGAAGGGGAGAACTTCCAGGATTTTCTCGAGTTGCGGCAGGTGCTTTCCACTAGGACGGGGACCACAGGGACAAGCTCTGGTGGCCTCAGGGAAGGCCAGTCCCCATGCGAGTTGCTCGGGGGGCCTCTTAGGATTCCTCTCCCGTTGATGCCGGGGCCTAAGTCCTTGTGTGGAGTCGTTGCCAGAATCCTGAGGATTCCTCTCCAGTGCTGACATGGATTTAGGGGTACTTCTAGAGTCTCCCCATGGGAGTCAGTCCTCGTCAGATTGGGGCATGCACTTGGGCTTTCCTTCCGAGCTGTAGGAGCAGTGTCACGCTTTCCCTTCCGCGTGGATCAAGGGATCTGTGGCTTTCCCTCGAGCTTTCCCACGAGGCTTTTCCCCACGAGGCTTTCCCACAGGGCTGTCCCACGTGCCACCGTGGTGTGAGTCGATCCTCGGCTTGAAAGCCGAGGCAGTGCAGGAAAGAGAGGTTTCCCTGGAATGCACGGAGACATCTGGGGGACTCTGGGAATGGTGTCACGACCCTGGAATTCCTCTCGCCTTTCCTGTGGAGAGCGCCTCCTCTTGGGATGCGACGGGAACGCCGGGAAATTTTTCCCGATCACGCAGGGAAAGGATCCCTCCTCTCAAGCTAGGAGGCGGAAACGGTGCTCCTCTGGATGTGGGCGGGACTCTCGTGCTTCCTCTGGAGTGGAGACGGTATGTGGGGGAACTTCTTGAGTTGCAGCAAGGGTGTGAAGGACCCTTTGAAAGTTCCAGAGGTTAGGTGTGATTAGCCTCGAGACGCCTCAGCGGAAATGGGCCTCATCTCGCCTGGAGGGGAGAACCTCCTGGATTTTCTCGAGTTGCGGCAGGTGCTCTAGACTTACGACGGGACTTCAGGGACCCGCTCTGGTGGCCTCAGTTAAGGTCTCTCCCCATGCGAGTTGCTCGGGGGCCTCTCGGGATTCCTCTCCCGTCAATGTCGGGGCCTAAGACCTTGTGTGGAGTCGCTGCCGGAACCTGAGGATTCCTCTCCAGTGCTGACATGGATCTTGGGGTACTTCTGGAGTATCCCCTGAGGAGTGAGTCTTCGTAGCGTGTGGAGGCATGCACTTCTGCTTTCCTCCCGAGCTGTAGCAGCAATATCATGCTTCCCGTCGGGAGGATCATGGGATCAGTGGCTTTCCCTCGTGCTTTCCCACGAGGCTTTCCCATGAGGCTTTCCCTCAGGGCTGGTCCCACGTGCCACCGTGGTGTGAGTCAATCCTCGGCTTGAAAGTCGAGGCAGTGCAGGGAAAACAGGGTTTCCTGGAATGGACTGAGACATCTGGGGGACTCTGGGAATCGTGACACGACCGTGGAGTTCCTCTGGCCTTTCCTGTGCAGAGCGCCTCCACTTGAGATGCGACGGGAACGCCGGGAACTCTTTCCCGACCACGCAGGGAAAGGATCCCTCCTCTCTAGCTATGAGGCGGAAACGGGGCTCCTCTGGATGTGGGCGGGACTCTCGTGCTTCGTCTCTAGTGGAGACGGGTATGTCGGGAAACTTCTTGAGTTGCAGCAAGGGTGTGAAGGACCCTTTGGAAGTTCCAGATATTAGGTGTGATTATCCTCGAGACGCCTCAGCGGAAATGGGCCTCATCTCGCCTGGAGGGGAGAACCTCCTGGATTTTCTCGAGTTGTTTGGCAGGTGCTCTCAACTTAAGACGGGACCTCAGGGACCGCTCTGGTGGCCTCAGGAAAGGCTTGTCCCCAAGCGAGTTGCTCTGGAGCCTCTCGGGATTCCTCTCCCGTCGATGCCGGGGCCTAAGACCTTTTTGGAGTCGGGGGCCAACCCTGAGGATGCCTCTCCATTGCTGACATGAATCTTTCCGTACTTCTGGAGTCTCGCCAGGGGAGTCATTCCTCATCTCGTGTGGGGGCATGCACCTGCCATTTCCTCACGAGCTGTAGCAGCAGTGTAACGCTTGCTGACGTTGGATCAAGGGATCTGTCGCTTTCCATTGAGGCTTTCCCACGAGGCTTTCCAACAGGGCTGTCCCACGTGCCACGGTGGTGTGAGTCGATCCTCGGCGTGGACGTCGAGGCAGTGCAGGGAAAACAGGTTCTTCCTGAATGGACTTAGACATCTGGGGGACTCTTAGAATGCTGGCAAGGCCCTGGAGTTCCTCTCGTCTTTCCTGTTGAAAGCTCCTCCTCTTGATATGCGACGCGAAGGCCTGGAATTCTTTCCCGAAGACGAAGGGAAAGGATCCCTCTTCTCGAGCTTCGAGGCGGAAACGAGGCTCCACTGGATGTGGGCGGGACCCTCGTCCTTCCTCTCGAGTGGAGATGGGTATGTCGGAGAACTTCTTGACTTGCAGCAAGGGTGTGAAGGACCCTTTGGAAGTTCCAGAGGTTAGTTGTGATTAGCCTCGAGACGCCTCAGCGGAAATGGGCCTCATCTCGCCTGGAGGGGAGAACCTCCTGGATTTTCTCCAGTTGCGGCAGGTGCTCTCGAGTTTCGACAGAGACCTCAGGGACCCGCTCTGGTGGCCTCAGGAAAGGCCAGTCCCCATGCGAGGTGCTAGGGGCCCTCTCAGGATTCCTCACGCATCGATGCCGTTGCCTAAGACCTTGTGTGGAGTCGGGGCCAGACCCTGAGGATGCCTCTCCAGTGCTGACATGAGTCTTTCCATACTTCTGGAGTCTTGCCACGGGATTCAGTCCTCATCTCATGTGGGGGCATGCACCTGCCAATTCCTCACGAGCTGTAGCAGCAGTGTCACGCTTTCTGACGTGTGGATCAAGGGATCTGTCGCTTTCAATTGAGGCTTTCACACGAGGCTTTCCAACAGGGCTGTCCCACGTGCCACGGTGGTGTGAGTCGATCCTCGGCGTGAAATTCGAGGCAGTGCAGGGAAAACAGGTTCTTCTGGAATGGACTTAGACATCTGGGGGACTCTTGGAATGCTGGCAAGACCCTGGAGTCCCTCTCGCCTTTCCTGTGGAGATCTCCTCCTCTTGAGATGCGACGGGAACACGGGGAATTCTTTCCCACCCACGCAGGGAAAGAATCCCTCCTCTTAAGCTAGGAGGCGGAAACGGGGCTCCTCTGGATGTGGGCGGGACTGTTGTGCTTCCTCTCGAGTGGAGACGGGTATGTCGGGGAACTTCTTGAGTTGTAGCAAGGGTGTGAAGGACCCTTTGGAAGTTCCAGAGGTTAGGTGTGATTAGCCTCGAGACGCCTCAGCGGAAATGGGGCCTCATCTCGCCTGGAGGGCAGAACCTCCTGGATTTTCTCCAGTTACAGCAGGTGCTCTCGACATACGACGGGGACCTCAGGGACCGGGTGTGGTGGCCTCAGGAAAGGCCAGTCCCCATACAAGTTGCTCGGTGGCCTCTCGGGATTCCTCTCCCGTCGATACGGGGCCTAAGACCTTGTGTGTAGTCGGTGCCGGAACCTGAGGACTCCTCTCCAGGGATGACATGGATCTTGGGGAATTTCTGGAGTCTCCCCAGGGGAGTCAGTCCTCGTCTTGAGTGGGGGCATGCAGGTGCGCTTTCCTCCCAAGCTGTAGCAGCAGTGTCACGCTTCCCTTCGCGTGGATCAAGGGATCTGTGGCTTTCCCTCGAGGCTTTCCCACGAGGCTTACCCACAGGGCTGTCTCACGTGCCACCGTGGTGTGAGTCGATCCTCGGCTTGAAAGTCGAGGCAGTGCAGGGAAAACAGTTTTCCCTAGAATGGACTGAGACATCTGGGTGACTCTGCTAATTGTGGCACGACCCTGGAGTCCCTCTCGCCTTTCCTGTGGAGAGCACCTCCTCTTGAGATGCAACGGGAACGCGGGAAATTCTTTCCCGACCACGTAGGGAAAAGGATCCCTCCTCTCGAACTAGGAGGCGGAAACGGGGGCTCCTCTGGATGTGGGCGGGACTCTCGTGCTTCCTCTCGAGTGGAGACGGGTATGTCAGAGAACTTCTTGAGTTGCAACAAGGGTGTGAAGGACCCTTTGGAAGTTCCAGAGGTGAGGTGTGATTAGCCTCGAGATGCCTCAGCGGAAATGGGCCTCATCTCGCCTGGAGGGGAGAACCTCCTGGATTTTCTCAAGTTGCGGCAGGTGCTCTCGACTTATGACGGGGACCTCAGGGACCCGCTCTGGTGGCCTCAGGAAAGGCCAGTCCCCATACGAGTTTCTCGGGTGCCTCTCGGAATTCCTCTCCCGACGATACCGGGGCCTAAGATCTTGTTTGGAGTGGATGCTGGAACCTGAGGATTCCTCTCCAGTGCTGACATGGATCTTGGGGTTCTTCTGGAGTCTCCCCAGGGAAGTCAGTCCTCGTCTCGAGTGGGGGCATGCACGTGCGCTTTCCTCCCGAGCTGTAGCAGCAGTGTCACGCTTCCCTTCGTGTGGATCAAGGGATCTGTGGCTTTCCCTCGAGGCTTTCCCACGGAGGCTTTCCCATAGGGCTGTCCCACGTGCCACCGTGATGTAAGTCGATCCTCGCTTGAAAGGCGAGGCAGTGCAGGGAAAACAGGTTTCCCTGGAATGGACTGAGACATCTGGGGGACTCAGGGAATGGTGGCACGACTCTGGAGTTCCTCTCGCCTTTAGTGAGATGAGCACCTCCTCTTGAGATGCGTCGGGAACGCCGGGAATTCTTTCCTGACCACGCAGGGAAAGGATCCCTCCTCTCGAGAGAGCAGGCGGAAACGGGTCTCCTCTGGATGTGGGCTGAATCTCGTGCTTCCTCTCGAGTGTCAACGGGTATGTCAGGGAACTTCTTGAGTTGCAGCAATGGTGTGAAGGACCCTTTGGAATTTCCAGAGGTTAGGTGTAATTAGCCTCGAGACGCCTCAGTGGAAATGGGACTCATCTCGCCTGGAGGGGAGAACCTCCTCTATTTTCTCGAGTTGAGGCCAATGCTCTCTACTTACGACGGGGACCTAACGGACCCGCTCTGGTGGCCTCAGGAAAGGCCAGTCCCCATGCGACTTGCTCGGGGGCCTCTTGGGATTCCTCTCCCGACGATGCCGGGGCCTAAGACCTTGTGTGGAGTCGGTGCCGGAACCTGAAGATTCCTCTCCAGTGCCGACATGGATCTTGGGGTACTTCTGGAGTCTCCCCAGGGGAGTCAGTCCTCGTCTCGTGTGGGGGCATGCACTTGCGTTTCCTCCCGAGCTGTAGCAGCAGTGTCACGCTTCCCTTCGCGTGGATCAAGGGAACTGTGGCTTTCGCTCAAGCCTTTCCCACAAGACTTTCCCACAAGACTTTCCCTCGAGGCTTTCCCACGAGGCTTTCCCACAGGGCTGTCCACGTGCCACCGTGATGTGAGTCAATCCTCGCTTGAAAGTGAGGCAGTGCAGGGAAAACAGGTTTCCCTGAAGGACTGAGACTCTGGGGGACTCTGGGAATGGTGGCACGACCCTGGAGTTCCTCTCGCCTTTCCTGTTGAGAGCGGCTCCTCTTGAGATGCGACCGGAACGCCGGGAAATTGACCGAACACGCAGGGAAAGGATCCCTCCTCTCGAGCTAGGAGGCAGAAACGGGGCTCCTCTGGATGTGGGCGGGACTGTCGTTCTTCCTCTCGAGTGGAGACGAGTATGTCGGGGAAATTCTTGAGTTGCAGCAAGGGTGTGACGGACCCTTTGGAAGTTCAGAGGTTAGCGTGATTAGCTTCGAGATGTCTCAGAAATGGGCCTCATCTCGCCTGGAGGGAGAACCTCCTGGATTTTCTCGGGTTGCAGAAGGTGCTCTCGACTTACGACGGGGACCTCAGGGACCCGCTCTGGTGGCCTCAGGAAGGCCAGTCCCCATGCGAGTTGCTCGGGGCCTCTCGGGATTCCTCTCCCGTCGATGCCGGGGCCTAAGACCTTGTGTGGAGTCGGTGCTGAACCTGAGGATTCCTCTCCAGTGCTGACATGGATCTTGGGGATACTTCTGGAGTCTCCCCAGGGGAGTCAGTCCTCGTTCGAGTGGGGGCATGCACGTGGGCAATTTCCTCCCGAACTGTAGCAGCAGTGTCACGCTTCCCTTCGCGTGGACAAGGGATCTGTGGCTTTCCCTCGAGGCTTTCACGAGGCTTTCCGAGGCTTTCCCACGAGGCTTTCCCACAGGGCTGTCCCACGTGCCACCTTGGTGTGAGTCGATCCTCGGCTTGAAAGTCCAAGGCAGTGTAGGGAAAACAGGTTTCCCTTGAATGCACGAGACATCTGTGGGACTCTGGGCAATGGTGTCACGACCCTGGAATTCCTCTCGCCTTTCCTGTGGAGAGTGCCTCCTCTTGGGATGCGACGGGGACGCCGGGAATTTTTCCCGATCACGCAGGGAAAGGATCCCTCCTCTCAAGCTAGGAGGCGGAAACGGTGCTCCTCTGGATGTGGGCGGGACTCTCGTGCTTCCTCTGGAGTGGAGACGGTATGTGGGGGAACTTCTTGAGTTGCAGCAAGGGGTGTGAAGGACCCTTTTGAAAGTTCCAGAGGTTGGTGTGATTAGCCTCGAGACGCCTCAGCGGGAAATGGGCCTCATCTCGCCTGGAGGGGAACCTTTGGATTTTCTCGAGTTGTGGCAGGTGCTCTCGACTTACGACGGGGACCTCAGGGAACCCGCTCTGGTTGGCCTCAGAAAGGTCTCTGCCATGCGAGTTGCT
>NW_017196759.1:0-8368 GCF_001704415.2 Capra hircus
CACGAGAAAGGGGAAGCGTGACACTGCTGCTACAGCTCGGGGAAGCGCACGTGCATACCCCACTCGAGACGAGGACTGACTCCCTTGGGGAGACTCCAGAAGTACCCCAAGATCCATGTCAGCACTGGAGAGGAATCCTCAGGTTCCGGCACCGACTTGACACAAGGTCTTAGGCCCGGCATCGACGGAGAGGAATCCGAGAGGCCCCCGAGCAACTCGCATGGGACTGGCCTTTCCTGAGGCCACCAGAGCGGGTCCCTGAGGTCCCCGTCGTAAGTCGAGAGCACCTGCCGCAACTCGAGAAAATCCAGGAGGTTCTCCCCTCCAGGCGAGATGGGCCCATTTCCGCTGAGGCTCTCGAGGCTATCACACCTAACCTCTGGAACTTCCAAAAAGGTCCTTCACACCCTTGCTGCAACTCAAGAAGTTCCCCGACATACCCGTCTCCACTCGAGAGGAAGCACGAGAGTCCGCCCACATCCAGAGGCCCCGTTTCCGCCTCCTAGCTCGAGAGGAGGGATCCTTTCCCTGCGTGGTGGGGAAAGAATTCCCGGCGTTCCCGTCGCATCTCAAGAGGAGGCGCTCTCCACAGAAAGGCGAGAGGAACTCCAGGTCGTGCCACCATTCCCAGAGTCCCCAGATGTCTCAGTCCATTCCAGGGAAACCTGTTTTCCCTGCACTGCCTCGACTTTCAAGCCGAGGATCGACTCACACCACGGTGGCACGTGGACAGCCCTGTGGGAAAGCCTCGTGGAAAGCCTTGGGAAGCCACAGATCCCTTGATCCACGCGAAGGGAAGCGTGACACTGCTGCTACAGCTCGGAGGAAAGCGAGTGCATGCCCGACTCGAGACGAGGACTGACTCCCCTGGGGAGACTCCAGAAGTACCCCAAGATCCATGTCAGCACTGGAGGAATCCTCAGGTTCCGGCACCCGACTCCACACAAGACTTAGGCCCCGGCATCGACGGGAGAGGAATCCCGAGAGGCCCCCGAGCAACTCGCATGGGACTGGCCTTTCCTGAGGCCACCAGAGCGGGTCCCTGAGGTCCCCGTCGTAAGTCGAGAGCACCTGCCGCAACTCGAGAAAATCCAGGAGGTTCTCCCTTCCAGGCGAGATGAGGCCCATTTCCGCTGAGGCGTCTCGAGGCTAATCACACCTAACTCTGGAACTTCCAAAGGGTCCTTCACACCCTTGCTGCAACTCAAGAAGTTCCCCGACATACCCGTCTCCACTCGAGAGGAAGCACGAGAGTCCGCCCACATCCAGAGGAGCCCGTTTCCGCCTCCTAGCTCGAGAGGAGGGATCCTTTCCCTGCGTGGTGGGGAAAGAATTCCCGCGTTTCCCGTCGCATCTCAAGAGGAGGCGCTCTCCACAGGAAAGGCGAGAGGAACTCCAGGGTCGTGCCACCATTCCAGAGTCCCCCCAGATGTCTCAGTCCATTCCAGGGAAACCTGTTTTCCCTGCACTGCCTCGACTTTCAAGCCGAGGATCGACTCACACCACGGTGGCACGTGGGACAGCCTGGGAAAGCCTCGTGGGAAAGCCTGTGGAAAGCCTCGAGGGAAAGCCACAGATCCCTTGATCCATGCGAAGGGAAGCGACACTTCTGCTACAGCTCGGGAGGAAAGCGCACGTGCATCCCCCTCTCGAGACGAGGACTGACTCCCCTGGGGAGACTCCAGAAGTACCCCAAGATCCATGTCAGCACTGGAGAGGAATCCTCAGTTCCGGCACGACTCCACACAAGATCTTAGGCCCTGGCATCGACGGGAGAGGAATCCCGAGAGGCCCCGAGCAACTCGCATGGGACTGCCTTTCCTGAGGCCACCAGAGCGGGTCCCTGAGGTCCCCGTCGTAAGTCGAGAGCACCTGCCGCAACTCGAGAAAATCCAGGAGGTTCTCCCCTCCAGGCGAGATGAGGCCCATTTCCGCTGAGGCGTCTCGAGCTAATCACACCTAAACTCTGGAACTTCCAAAGGGTCCTTCACACCCTTGCTGCAACTCAAGAAGTTCCCGACATACCCGTCTCCACTCGAGAGAAGCACGAGAGTCCCCCGCCCACATCCAGAGGAGCCCCGTTTCCGCCTCCTAGCCGAGAGGAGGATCCTTTCCCTGCGTGGTGGGGAAAGAATTCCTGGCGTTCCCGTCGCATCTCAAGAGGAGAGCTCTCCACAGGAAAGGCGAGAGGAACTCCAGGGTCGTGCCACCATTCCCAGCGTCCCCCAGATGTCTCAGTCCATTCCAGGGAAACCTGTTTTCCCTGCACTGCCTCGACTTTGAAGCCGAGGATCACTCACACCACGGTGGCACGTGGGACAGCCTGTGGGGAAAGCCTCGTGGGAAAGCCTCGGGCGAAAAGCCACATATCCCTTGATGCACGCGAAGGGAAGCGTGACACTGCTGCTACAGCTCGGGAGGAAAGCGCACGTTCATGCCCCCACTAGAGTCGATGACTGACTCACCTGGGGAGACTCCAGAAGTTCCCCAACATCCATGTCAGCACTGGAGAGGAATCCTCAGGTTCCGCACCGACTCCACACAAGGTCTTATTCCCCGGCATCGACGGGAGAGGAATACCGAGAGGCCCCCCGAGCAACTCGCATGGGTCTGGCCTTTCCTGAGGCCACCAAAGCGGGTCCCTGAGGTCCTGTCGTAAATCGAGAGCACCTGCTGCAACTCGAGAAAATCCAGGAGTTTCTCCCTCCCGGCGAGATGAGGCCCATTTCCGCTGAGGCGTCTCGAGGCTAATCACATCTAACATCTGGAACTTCCAAAGGGTCCTTCACACCCTGCTGCAACTCAAGAAGTTCCCTGACATACCCGGCTCCACTGGAGAGGAAGCACGAGAGTCCGCCCACATCCAGAGGAGCCCCGTTTCCGCCTCATAGCTCGAGAGTAGGGATCCTTTCCCTGCGTGGTGGGAAAGAATTCCCCGCGTTCCCGTCGCATCTCAAGAGGAGGCGCTCTCGACAGGAAAGGCGAGAGGAACTCCAGGGTCGTGCCACCATTCCCAGAGTCCCCAGATGTCTCAGTCCATTCCAGGGAACCTGTTTTCCCTGCACTGCCTCGACTTTCAAGCCGAGGATCGAGTCACACCACGGTGGCACTTGGGACAGCCCTGTGGGAAAGCCTCGGGAAAGCCTCGTGGGAAAGCCTCGAGGAAAGCCACAGATCACTTGATCCACGCGAAGGGAAGCGCGACACTGCTGCTACAGCTCGGGAGGAAAGCACACTTTCATGCCCCCACCCGAGACGAGGACTGACTCCCCTGGGGAGACTCCAGAAGAACCCCAAAATCCATGTCAGCACTGGAGAGGAATCCTCAGGTTCCGGCACCGACTCCACTCGAGGTCTTATTCCCGGCATCGACGGAGAGGAATCCCGAGAGGCCCCGAGCAACACGCATGGGGACTGGCCTTTCCTGAGGCCACCAGAGCGGGTCCCTGAGGTCCCGTCGTAAGTCGAGAAAACACCTGCCGCAACTCGAGAAAATCCAGGAGTTTCTCCCCTCCAGGCGAGATGAGGCCCATTTCCGCTGAGGCCTCTCGAGGCTAATCACATCTAACATCGGGAAATTCCAAAGGGTCCTTCACACCCTTGCTGCAACTCAAGAAGTTTCCCGACATACCCGTCTCCACTCGAGAGGAAGCACGAGAGTCCCGCCCACATCCAGAGGATCCCCGTTTCCCTCATAGCTCGAGAGTAGGGATCCTTTCCTGCGTGGGGGAAAGAATTCCCCGTGTTCCCGTCGCATCTCAAGTGGACGCCCTCTCGACAGGAAAAGCGAGAGGAACTCCAGGGTCGTGCCACCATTCCCAGCGTCCCCAGATGTCTCAGTCCATTCCAGGGAAACCTGTTTTCCCTGCACCGCCTCGACTTTCAAGCCGAGGATCGAGTCACACCACGGTGGCACGTGGGACAGCCCTGTGGGAAAGCGTCGTGGGAAACTTCGAGGGTAAGCCACAGATCCCTTGATCCATGCGAAGGGAAGCATGACACAGCTGCTACTGTTCGGGAGGAAAGCGCCGGTGCATGCCCTGACTCGAGACGAGGACTGACTCCCCTGGGGAGACTCCAGAAGTACCCCAAGATCCACGTCAGCAGTGGAGAGGAATCCTCAGGTTCCGGCACTGACTCCGCACAAGATTTTAGGCCCGGCAACGACGGGAGAGGAATCCTGAGAGGCCCGCAAGCAACTCGCATGGGGACTGGCCTTTCCTGAGGCCACCAGAGCGGGTCCCTGAGGTCCCCGTCGTAAGTCGAGAGCACCTGCTGCAACTCGAGAAAATCCAGGAGGTTCTCCCTTCCAGGCGAGATGAGGCCCACTTCCGCTGAGGCGTCTCGAGCCTAATAACACCTAACATCTGGAACTTCCAAGGGGTCCTTCACACCCTTGCTGCAACTCAAGACGTTCCCCGACATACCCGTCTCCACTGGAAAGGAAGCACGAGAGTTCCTCCCACATCCAGAGGAGCCCCGTTTCCGCCTCCTAGCTCCAGAAGAGGGATCCTTTCCCTGCGTGTTCGGGAAAGAATTCCCGGCGTTTCCATCGCATCTCAAGAGGAGGCGCTCTCCACAGGAAAGGCGAGAGGAACTCCAGGGTCGAGCCACCATACACAGAGTCCCCCAGATGTCTCAGTCCATTCCAGGGAAACCAGTTTTCCCTGCACTGCCTCGACTTTCAAGCCGAGGATCGACTCACACCACGGAGGCACGTGGGACAACCCTGTGGGAAAGCCTCGTGGGAAAGCCTCGAGGGAAAGCCACAGATCCCTTGATCCAAGCGAAAGGAAGCATGACACTTCTGCTACAGCTCGGGAGGAAAGCGCACGTGCATGCCCTCACTCGAGACGAGGACTGACTCCCCTGGGGAGACTCCAGAAGTACCCCGAGGTCCATGTCAGCACTGGAGAGAAATCCTCAGGTTACGGCACCGACTCCACACAAGATCTTAGGCGCCTGCATCTCCGGGAGGGGAATCCCGAGAGGCCTCCGAGCAACTCGCATGGTGACTGGCCTTTCCTGAGGCCACCAGAGCGGGTCCCTGAGGACCCCGTCTTAAGTCCACAGCACCTGCCGCAACTCGCGAAAATTCAGGAGGTTCTCCCCTTCAGGCGACATGAGGCCCATTTGTGCTGAGGCGTCTCGAGACTAATCACACCTAACCTCTGGAACTTCCAAAGCGTCTTTCACACCCTTGCTGCAACTCAAGAAGTTCCTCGACATACCCGTTTCCCCTCGACAGGAAGCACGAGAGTCCGCCCACATCCAGAGGAGCCCCGTTTCCGCCTCATAGTTCCAGAGGAGATCCTTTCCCTACGTGGTCGGGTAAGTATTCCTGGCGTTCCCGTCGCATCTCAAGAGGAGACACTCTCCACAGGAAAGGCGAGAGGAACTCCAGGGTCGTGCCACCATTCCCAGAGTCCCCCAGATGCTCAGTCCAAGACAGGGAAACCAGTTTTCCCTGCACTGCCTCGACTTTCAAGCCGAGGATCGACTCATACAACGGTGGCACGTGGACAGCCCTGGGAAACGTGGAAAGCCCTCATGGGAAAGCCTCGAGGTAAAGCCACTGATCCCTTGATCCACAAGAAGGGAAGCGTGACACTCCTGCTACAGCTCGGAGCGCACGTGCATGCCCCCACTCGAGACGAGGACTGACTCCCCTGGGAGACTCCAGAAGTACCCCAAGATCCATGTCAGCACTGGAGAGGAATCCTCAGGTTCCAGCACCGACTCCACACAAGATCTTAGGGCCCGGCATCGAGGGAGAGGAATCCGAGAGGCCCCCGAGCAACTCCCATGGGGACTGGCCTTTCATGAGGCCACCAGCGCGGGTCCATCAGGTCCCCTTCGTAAGTCGAGAGCATCTGCCACAACTTGAGAAAATTCAGGAGGTTCTCCCCTCCAGGCGAGATGAGGCCCATTTCTGCTGAGGCGTCTCGAGGCTAATCACACCTAAGCTCTGGAACTTCCAAAGGGACCTTCACACCCTTGCTGCAACTCAAGAAGTTCCCCCAACATACCCGTCTCCACTCGAGAGGAAGCACGAGAGTCCCGCCCACATCCAGAGGAGCCCCATTTCCGCCTCCTAGCTCCAGAGGTAGGATCCTTTCGCTGCGTGGTCGGGAAAGAATTCCCGGCGTTCCCGTCGCATCTCAAGAGGAGGCGCTCTCCACAGGAAAGGCGAGAGTAACTCCAGGGTCATGCTACCATTCCCAGAGTCCCCAGATGTCTCAGTCCATTCCAGGGAAACCTGTTTTCCCTGCACTGCCTCGACATTCAAGCCGAGGATCGACTCACATCACGGTGGCACTTGGAACAGAGCTGTGGGAAAGCCTCGTGGGAAAGCCTCGAGGGAAAGCCACAGATCCCTTGATCCAAGTGAAGGAAAGCTTGACACTGCGGCTACAGCTCGGGAGGAAAGCGAACGTGCACGCCCCCACTCGAGACGAGGACTGACTCCCCTGGGGAGACTCCAGAAGTACCTCAAGATCCATGTCAGCACTGGAGAGGAACCCTCAGGTTCTGACACCGACTCCACACATGGTCTTTCGCCCCGGCATGGACGGGAGAGGAATCCCGAGAGGCCCCTGAGCAACTCGCATGGGGATTGGCCTTTCCTGAGGCCACCAGAGCAGGTCCCTGAGGTCCCCGTCGTAAGTCGAGAGCACCTGCCCCAACTCGAGAAAATACACGAGGTTCTCCCCTCCAGGCGAGATGAGGCCATTTCCGCTGAGGCGTCTCGAGGCTAATCACACCTAACATCTGGAACTTCCAAAGGGTCCTTCACACCCTTGCTGCAACTCAAGAAGTTGCCCGACATACCTGTCTCCACTCGAGAGGAAGCACGAGAGTCCCGCCCACATCCAGAGGAGCCCCGTTTCCGCCTCCTTGCTCGAGAGACAGGTTCCTTTCGCTGCGTGGTCGGGAAAGAATTCCCGGCGTTCCTGTCGCATCTCAAGAGGAGGCACTCTCCACAGGAAAGGCGAGAGGAACTCCAAGGTCGTGCCACCATTCCCAGAGTCCTCCAGATATCTCAGTCCATTCCAGGGAAACTTGTTTTCCCTGCACTGCGTCGACTTTCAAGCCGAGAATCGACTCACACCACGGTGGCACGTGGGACAGTCCTGTGGGAAAGCCTCAAGGGAAAGCCCCTGATGCCTTGATTCACGCGAAGGGAAGCGTGACACTGCTGCTACAGCTCGGGAGGAAAGAGCACGTGCATGTCCCCACTCGAGACGAGGACTGACTCCCCTGGGGAGACTCCAGAAGTACCCCAAGATCCATGTCAGCACTGGAGAGGAATCCACAGGTTTCGGCACCGACTCCACTCAAGGTCTTAGGCCCCGGCATCGAGGGAGAGGAATCCCGAGAGGCCCCGAGCAACTCGCATGGGGACTGGCCTCTCCTGAGGCAACCAGAGCGGGTCTCTGAGGTCCCCATCGTAAGTCGAAAGCACCTGCCGCAACTAGAGAAAGTCGAGGAGGTTCTCCCCTCCAGGCGAGATGAGGCCCATTTCCGCTGAGGCGTCTCAAGGCTAATCACATCTAACGTCTGGAACTTCCAAAGCGTCCTTCACACCCTTGCTGCAACTCAAGAAGTTCCCCGACATACCCGTCTCCTCTCGAGAAAAAGCACGAGAATCCCGGCCACATCCAGAGGAGCCCCGTTTCCGCCTCCTAGCTCAAGAGGAGGGATCCTTTCCCTGCGAGGGGGAAAGATTTCCCAGCGTTCCCGTCGCATCTCAAGAGGAGGCGCTCTCCACAGGAAAGGCGAGAGGAACTCCAGGGTCATGCCACCATTCCCAGAGTCGCCCTGATGTCTCAGTCCATTCCAGGGAAACCTGTTTTCCCTGCACTGCCTCGACTTTCAAGCCGAGGATCGACTCACACCACGGTGGCACGTGGGACAGCCCTGTGGGAAAGCCTCGTGGGAAAGCCTCGAGGGAAAGCCACAGATCCCTTGATCCACGCTAAGGGAAGCGTGACACTGCTGCTTCAGCTCGGAGCAAATCTCACGTGGATGCCGCAACTCGAGACAAGGACTGAGTCCCCTGGGTAGGCTCCAGAAGTTCCCCAAGATCCATGTCAGCACTGGAGAGTAATCCTCAGGTTCCGAAACCAATTCCACACATGGTCTTAAGCACCGGCATCGACGGGAGAGGAATCCCGAGAGGCCCCTGAGCAACTCACATGGGGTTTGGCCTTTCCTGAGGCCACCAGAGCATGTCCCTGAGGTCCCCGTCGTAAGTCGAGAGCACCTGCCGCAACTCGAGAAAATCCAGGAGGTTCTCCCCTCCAGGGAGATGAGGCCCATTTCCGATGAGGCTTCTAGAGGCTAATCACACCTAACTTCTGGAACT
>NW_017196760.1:0-8368 GCF_001704415.2 Capra hircus
CTCTGGCCTAAGCATGTACCAACAAAATCTGCCGGCTTTTGTGCTCTGCTTTTTCCACTCTTCTGACATTTTCTGGAAAAAGTCAATTCAGGGTTTCAGTCTTCTGCATTTGAAAGAGTGTTTCAATCTAAAAACCCCTCCGATGGCTTTCTAACCTGCCTGCAGGACTCTGCGAGTGTGATTGTTTGAGGCCTCCTGACTGCAGGAGGCACAGAAGCTTAAAACATCCTAGGAATGTAGGGGCTTCCGAAGAGTCAAAATCTTTAGAATAGGACTGATTAAAAGTTTCATTTGTTGAGTCAATGCTTGCTGCCAAATTTTCATATCCTTTATTTTTAGATATAGTTGGTATATAGAAAACAAGTAGTAGACCTGGTATTAGCAACATTAGATCTTTGAGTTAAGTACCTTCTTTGTTATATCCCACTGCACCCTTTTGTTCTATAGAGATGTACTTTAATGCTTTAAGGAGATGCAAAATTAAAGAAAAACACTTCGGGGGAAACAAAATCAACATTCATTAAGGAAGAGAGCTAAAAAGTGTTAACAAGCTTCTTGGCCAGAAGATAATGTAAATCACCTGAGACCTTTTGTATACAAAATGATGTATAGAAAGAGTCTGGCTGCGAACGCTACATAATTCTGTGTTACCCCGTTGATCTCCATGTTTTATCAAAAGTATAAAAAAGGCCTTCTGAACAATAAAGGATCGGACCAGTTTTCTCGAACTAGTCTCTCGGCCTGGTTTCTTGGGACTCTGGCTCCCCCCATGTCTCTCTCTCTCCTCTTCTCTCCCTTCCCTCTCTCTGCTCTTTACTTTAACTTCAGGCTGAATCTCCATCTGGGGCGCAGAGGCTCGCCAGGTCTACTTACTTGCCCCGGCTGTTAAGACCCGCACGAAAGGGAGCTTAAGGCGAGGCACCCTTAGATATTCAAGCGGGCGCCGGTGCCCCAACGTAGATGGTGCAGATTCCTTGTCTGGAATTTTATTGGCCTTCCGCGTAAACCAAGCTATTCAGCCCTCTTCCTCCACTTAATCTTCTTATTACACTATAGTTTCTTAATCTAATCTTACATTAATAAACAAACAAGTCTTTCCACGCCAACGCCGTCCACCCTTTCGAATTCCCTGGATCCACCGGGCCAGGACCCCGGCAAGTGGCGCCCGGAACAGGCTATTCGAAGGTAGGTTCCTCGGAGCAAAAGCTCCCCCCGGAGCACTCTCTGCTGCTCCCCCCGGAGCCCTCTCCGTTGCTCCCCCCGGAGCACTCTCTGTTGCTCCCCCGGAGTGACTTAATCACTCCCCCCGGAGTACTTTCGGGTACTCCCCCAGTGTTGAGTGTTCGGACGGCTAGGACCCCACTCAGGGTGCCGCGGACCCCCTGTAGGATAGACAGGGTGAGGAAGAGTGGGAAGTGTTCAAGGGTTTAAGAGAAACCTGGTGCTCTAGAGGTTGAAAAGAAACCTGCTATCCTAGGGTTAAAAACAAAACCCCCCTCGCCAGAGGTAAAACCTTTTGTTGAGGTAGACTTTTCTATAAGACTTAATTTTCTGACATGGGTAACAGTGAATCAAAAGAAAGACAGCTTTTTTATAGGAGTAATCTTGCAGTTACTAACTAAACGAGGAATTAAAGTTAAAAATTCCAATATTCATTCATTTTTTCCTTTGTACAAGAACAGTGTCCCTGGTTTCCAGAAGAAGGCACTGTTAACTTAGACACCTGGGAGAGAGTAGGAAAACAGCTAAAAACTTACTATACTTTGCATGGGCCTGTAAATGCTTTTGCTCTGTAAAATATGATTACAAATGTCTGGACCCCTGTCATGAGGCTGTTAGATAGCCTATGGGAGAGGCTATAGCGGTAAATGGTAGTGGGTCTCCACCTTCTATGCAGATCGTATTTTCTGGCCATTGGCAAACAAAAGGAGAGAGACTCCTCTTCCTCCCGAGGAAGGAGGGTGCTTACAGGACGCAGCGGCCGAGCGCCCTGGAGAGCCCCCTCCCTCTACACAAACCAAACCTTTAAAAAAGTTATCTTATTTTAAGGCGACACTGCAACCTCTGCTTGCGCCTCCCCAGGGCTTAAGAACTCCCCACTTTTATATCCAAAGCCTCCCAGAACATTGCTTAAGTTTGAAAACGATAGTGACAATATTTTGAGCAAAAGAGCTTTTAAAACAGAGCTTGCTCCTTGCATAAAATCCCTCAGGAGGGCCTCACCCAACAAAAAAAAAAAAAAGAAAAAGGAAGAAAAAACAGAAAAAAAAATATTCGTAATAAAAAGGACTTTACAAATGCAAAATGTTTCTCTTGAGGCCAAATAGAACATGTTTTGCCAAAATGTCCTGCTAAACAGACACAACAACCCGTACCAAACAACCCAGGTAGCTCAGGCCTAGACCTCAGTTCCACCACTTCAATAATATTAACCCCTGATGTGCCAGTGACTCAGATTCCAATGAGAGTGGCTAGTCCCCTGCCTGAGGAGAATTGTAAGACTTGTACTGGGGCATAGCTTGCTTTCTTTTCAAGAAATTTCGGTAGTGTCTTGTGTAGTAAATTCTGATTATACTGAAAAAACTGAAGTTTTGATCTCGCCACCTGCTAAAACTGTGCAATTAATAAAAATTAAAAAAAAAATAATAGCACAGCTTTTGCTTTTACCTTATTACCAAACAGAAAAACCAGAAAAAAAAAAAGCCCCAGAGGAATCTAGATCTAGCTTTTGGGTGCAAAAAATTGCAGCTTCTAGGCCTTTAAAAGATTTTTTAATTCAAAGATATAAAATGTCATGGCTGTTAGACAATAGACAAGACGTTTCTTACATTGCTGAGAGACTAGCGCAGCTCCTGGCCAACATATACTACTGAAAAGGAGTTAGAAAAAGTGGTATGCAGGATAAAAATGCTAATAGAGTAAGAGGTGAGAGAGAGTTTAAAACCTTGGTGAATAGTGAGCTCCCCGTTGCTGGAAGTTTTCAAGCTAAGATTAAATGGTTACTTGTCATCTAAAAGGCTATAGACCAGATTTGGGTTATAAAAAGATCATTAGAAAAGCTTATAAAGATATTGTGTAACACCTCTTTTCTTGCTTCTTATATTTGGGTCTAGTGATATGGTTTTTTGGATAACAAAATTACTCAGAAACGGCCTATGAAACTATTCTGATTAATGGCAAGTCTATTGTGGGGTTATTAGACACAGGAGCAGACGTTTCTTGCATTTCAGGAAAAGACTGGCCTAGCTCCTGGCCCACCTCCTGGCCCCACACATACTACTGAAATAACTTGGTGGGGATAGGAAGAGCCCCCACAGTAGCCAAAAGTGCAAAAATTTTAGATTGGCAATTTGAGGACACCCGTGGAACTTTCCAACCGTATGTAGTCCCTTCACTCCCCCTTACCCTGTGGGGGAGGGACATGCTATCTCAAATGGGAGTGTTTACTTTTTAGCCCTGATGATAAAGTGACCTCTCAGATGCTGCAGATCGGCTATGATCCATCAAAAGGATTGGGTAAACAACAGACAAGAATAATTGAGCTAATTTGCCCAACTCCTCGCAAGCTATATACTGGATTGGGATATCCAAATTTATAATGAAGGCCATTGTTTTTGCTGCCTACCCCATTACATGAAAATTTCAAGATCCGGTGTGGGTGGAACAGTGGCCTCTGCCTAAGGAAAAATTACTGACATGTTAATTAAAAAGATTAATTCAAATATACTGATTTATTAAATTGTTTAAAAAGAACCATCAAAAAATTGTACTTCCATATAACAGAGAACAATTTTGATGCTTTTCAAATGTTTGATGATTGGCAGATTGCTATAGGAAATTCTTGTGATCAGATCTTGCATCATTTACCCTCACGTGCTTTGTTAATTCAAAAAATTAAAAAGAGAGAAATTAAGTATAGTTTTCCCCCATCAGATTTTACAACATGTTCTCTTTGTAATAAGTTAAATGCTGATTCGTTTGAAACAGTAAAATAAAAAGCCATTAGTAAAGCAAAAAGATCTCCTCCAGATAACAAAAAGATCCCGACCCAAAATTTACTGCGGGTCGAGGAAGTGTTTATATTTTTTTTCCACAGGGTGCAGATTCGTCAACTTGGATCCCGGACAGACTGATTCGCCACAAAAGAAAAAGGGAACTTCTCTGCCACCACCCGCGGGAAACAGCCGCGCACCAAAAAAAAGCTGCGGGCGGGGCCAGCCTGACTGACGGAACCCAGTGCACCGCACTCGCAGCCCATAACAGCGCCAGTGTCAGAGGGCGGGGTGAAGGCCGCTGCTCCTACCGGCAAAAGAGGCAAAAGAAACATCAAGATCCCGGCAGGACTAACAGCTGCTGCAGCACAAACTCCAACCAGAAAATGACTCTATTTACTCTATTTTGGCTTGTCTATCCTCTCCTTATGTTCTTCTTTTCACCAATGATTCCAGAAAACTTAATGTACCTAATGTAGCGACTTGTGAACCATGGATGTTTTCATCTTGTTTAACTCCTCAAAGTAATGTCTGCTCTTCTGTGGTTTTAAAGATGTCCTATAACTGTAACAACTTATTGATATGATAATTATGTTCTTGCTGTGTTACAACAACTGTTATTGTTACTACAACAGCAATCATTGACTCAACAAGTGTAAATGCCCAATATGTTAAAAAATCAAGGTTTAGGTATTTTGGAACAGCTCAGATATTAGTTTAGACTTAGGGAAACTTCATAATCAGATTCAGACCTTGGAACACTCCCGATTAGATTTTACCACCGCAGGAGAAGCCAATGACTTTTCCCACACTTTCTCTAACTTCATTTCTGAAGACTGTTCTGTCTACTGTCTATAATCTTGCTCCTCATAATCATACTTCCCTATATTGTCTAGATTCTTCGGCAGAGCATTCGGAATCTCGAGACCGAACTGCACCTGATTTTAAACATAAATAATCAATTATTTAAAATTAAAAAGGGTGAGATGCCGGGAGCCAGAGTGAGGAATCCCGCCCGTGACAAGGTCATGAGGAAGGAAGCTGACATACGCAAGGCGTGCTCAGACTTCAGGGACCCCTCTGGAAATTCCTAAGCATGTACCCCAACAAAAATCTGCCGGCTTTTGTGCTCTGCTTTTCCACTCTTCTGACATTTTCTGGAAAAAGTCAATTCAGGGTTTCAGTCTTCTGCATTTGAAAGAGTGTTTCAATCTAAAAACCCCTCCGATGGCTTTCTAACCTGCCTGCAGGACTCTGCGAGTGTGATTGTTTGAGGCCTCCTGACTGCAGGAGGCACAGGAAGCTTAAAACATCCTAGGAATGTAGGGGCTTCCGAAGAGTCAAAATCTTTAGAATAGGACTGATTAAAAGTTTCATTTGTTGAGTCAATGCTTGCTGCCAAATTTTCATATCCTTTATTTTTAGATATAGTTGGTATATAGAAAAACAAGTAGTAGACCTGGTATTAGCAACATTAGATCTTTGAGTTAAGTACCTTCTTTGTTATATCCCACTGCACCTTTGTTCTATAGAGATGTAACTTTAATGCTTTAAGGAGATGCAAATTAAAGAAAAACACTTCGGGGGAAACAAAATCAACATTCATTAAGGAAGAGAGCTAAAAAGTGTTAACAAGCTTCTTGGCCAGAAGATAATGTAAATCACCTGAGACCTTTTGTATACAAAATGATGTATAGAAAGAGTCTGGGCTGCGAACGCTACATAATTCTGTGTTACCCGTTGATCTCCATGTTTTATCAAAAGTATAAAAGGCCTTCTGAACAATAAAGGATCGGACCAGTTTCTCGAACTAGTCTCTCGGCCTGGTTTCTTGGGACTCTGGCTCCCCCCATGTCTCTCTCTCTCCTCTTCTCTCCCCTTCCCTCTCTCTGCTCTTTACTTTAACTTCAGGCTGAATCTCCATCTGGGGCGCAGAGGCTCGCCAGGTCTACTTACTTGCCCCGGCTGTTAAGACCCGCACGAAAGGGAGCTTAAGGCGAGGCACCCTTAGATATTCAAGCGCGGCGCCGGTGGCCCAACGTAGATGGTGCAGATTCCTTGTCTGGAATTTTATTGGCCTTCCGCGTAAACCAAGCTATTCAGCCCTCTTCCTCCACTTAATCTCTTATTACACTATAGTTTCTTAATCTAATCTTACATTAATAAACAAACAAGTCTTTCCACGCCAACGCCGTCCACCCTTCGAATTCCCTGGATCCACCGGGGCTGGACCCCGGCAGAAAGCCTCGTGGGAAAGCCTCGTGGGAAAGCCTCAATGGAAAGCCACGGATCCCTTGATGCACGCGAAGGGAAGCGGGACACCGCTGCTACAGCTCGGGTGAAAGCGCACGTGGATGCCCCACTCGAGTAGAGGACTGACTTCCCTGGGAGACTCCAGAAGTACCGCAAGATCCATGTCAGCACTGGAGAGGAATCCTCAGGTTCCGGAACTGACTCCACACAAGGTCTTAGGCCCCAGCATCGATGGGAGAGGAATCCCGAGAGGCCCCCGAGCAACTCGCATGGGGACTGGCCTTTCCTGAGGCCACCAGAGCGGGTCCCTGAGGTCCCCGTCGTAAGTCGAGAGCACCTGCCGCAACTCGAGAAAATCCAGGAGGTTCTCCCCTCCAGGCGAGATGAGGCCCATTTCCGCTGAGGCGTCTCGAGGCTAGTCACACCTAACCTCTGGAACTTCCAACGGGTCCTTCACACCCTTGCCGCAACTCAAGAAGTTGCCCGACATACCGTCTCCACTCGAGACGAAGCATGAGAGTCCCGCCCACATCCAGAGGAGCCCCCGTTTCCGCCTCCTAGCTCGAGAGAGGGATCATTTCCCTGCGTGGTCGGGAAAGAATTCCCGGCGTTCCGTCGCATCTCAAGAGGAGGCGCTCACCACAGGAAAGGCGAGAGGAACTCCAGGGTCATGCCACCATTCCCAGAGTCCCCAGATGTCTCTGTCGATTCCAGGAAAACCTATTTTCCCTGCACTGCGTCGACTTTCAAGTCGAGGATCGACTCACACCACGGTGGCACGTGGACTGCCCTGTGGGAAAGCCTAGTGGGAAAGCCTCGAGGAAAGCCACCAGATCCCTTGATCCACGCGAAGGGAAGCGCGACACTGCTGCTACAGCTCGGGAGGAAAGCGCACGTGCATGCCCCCACTTGAGACGAAGACTGACTCCCCTGGGGAGACTCCAGAAGTACCCTAAGATCCATGTCAGCACTGGAGAGGAATCCTCAGGTTCTGGCACTGACTCCACACAATGTCTTAGGCCCCAGCATCGACGGGAGAGGAATCCCGAGAGGCCCCCGAGTTTCTCACATGGGGACTGGCCTTTCCTGAGGCAACCAGAGCGTGTCCCTGAGGTCCCGTCATAAGTCGAGAGCACCTGCCGCAACTCGAGAAAATCCAGGAGGTTCTCCCCTTCAGGCGAAATGAGGCCCATTTCCGCTGAGGCGTCTCGAGGATAATCACACCTAACCTCTGGAACTTCCAAAGGGTTCTTCACACCCTTGCTGCAACTCAAGAAGTTCCCGACATACCGTCTCCACTTGAGAGGAAGCACGAGAGTTCCGGCCACATCCAGAGGAGCCCCGTTTCCGCCTCCTAGCCTGAGATGAGGGATCCTTTCCCTGCGTGGTCGGGGAAAGAATTCCCGGCGTTTCCATCGCATCTCAAGAGGAGGCGCTCTCCACACAGGAAAGGCGAGAGGAACTCCAGGGTCGTGCCACCATTCCCAGAGACAACCAGATGTCTCAGTCCATTCCAGGGAAACCTGTTTTCCCTGCACTGCCTCGACTTTCAAGCGAAGGATCGACTCACACCACGGTGGCACGTGGGACAGCCCTGTGGGAAAGCCTCGTGGGAAAGCCTCCTGGGAAAGCTCGTGGAAAAGCCTCGAGGGAAAATCCACAGATCCCTTGATCCACTTGATGGGAAGCGCGACACCGCTGCTACAGCTCGGGAGGAAAGCGCACGTGCATGCCCCCACTCGAGACGAGGACTGACTCCCCTGGGGAGACTCCAGAAGTACCCCAAGATCCATGTCAGCACTGGAGAGGAATCCTCAGGTTCCGGAACTGACTCCACACAAGGTCTTAGGCCCCAGTATCGATGGGAGAGGAATCCTGAGAGGCCCCCCGAGCAACTCGCATGGGGAATGGCCTTTCCTGAGGCCACCAGAGCGGATTCTGAGGTCCCCGTCGTAAGTCGAGAGCACCTGCCGCAACTCGAGAAAATCCAGGAGGTTCTCCCTCCAGGCGAGATGAGGCCCATTTCCGCTGAGGCGACTCGAGGCTAGTCACACCTAACCTCTGGAAATTCAAACGGGTCCTTCAACAACCCTTGCTGCACAACTCAAGAAGTTCCCCGACAT
>NW_017196761.1:0-8367 GCF_001704415.2 Capra hircus
CTGCGAGTTGAGGCGGGTGCTCCGACTTATGTCTGGGATCACAGGGACCCCGAAATGGGTGGCCTCAGGAAAAGCCAGTCCCCATGCCAGTTGCTCGGAGCCTCTCGGATTTCTCTCCCATCGATGCCGGGGCCTAAGACTGGTGTGGAGTCTGTGCGGGAACCTGAGGATTACTCTCAGTGCTGACATGGATCTTGGGGTTCTTTGGAGTCTCCCCAGGGGAGTCAGACCGCACGTCGAGTGGGGGCATGCTCGTGCGCTTTCCTCCCGAGCTGTAGCAGCAGTGTCATGCTTCCCTTCGCGTGGATCAAGGGATCTGTGGCTTCCCTCGAGGCTTTCCACCAGGCTTTCCCACAGGGCTGTCCCACGTGCCACCGTGGTGTGAGTCGATCCTCGGCTTGAAGGTCAAGGCAGTGCAGGGAAAACAGGTTTCCTGGAATGGACTGAGACATCTGGGGGACTCCTGGAATAGTGGCACGACCTGGAGTTCCTCTCGCCTTTTCTGTGGAGAGCGCCTCCTATTGAGATGGCGACCGGAATGCCGGGAATTCTTTTCCGACCTCGCAGGGAAATGATCCCTCCTGGGTATGAGGCGGAAACGGGGCTCCTTTGGATGTGGGCGGGACTCTCGTGCTTGCTCTCGAGTGGAGACGGGTTGTCGGGGAAATTCTTAAGTTGCAGCAAGGGTGTGAGGACCCTTTGGAATCTCCAGAGGTTAGGTGTGATTAGCCTCGAGACGCCTCAGCAGAAATGGCCCTCATCTCGCCTGGAGGGGAGAACCTCCTGGATTTTCTCGAGTTGCGGCAGGTGCTCTCGACTCACGACGGGGACATCAGGGACCTGCTCTGGTGGCCTCAGGAAAGGACAGTCCCCATGCGAGTTGCTCGGGGCCTCTCGGGATTCCTCCCCCGTCGATGCCGGGGCCTAAGACCTTGTGTGATGTCGGTGCGGGGAACTTGAGGATTCCTCTCCGTGCTGACATGGATCTTGGGGTACTTCTGGAGTCTCCACAGGGGAGTCAGTCCTCGTCTCGAGTGGGGCATGCACGTGCGCTTTCCTCCTGAGCTGTAGCAGCGGTGTTACGCTTACCTTCGCCTGGATCAAGGGATCTGTGGCTTTCCCTCGAGGCTTTCCCACGAGGCTTTCCCACCAGGCTTTCCAAGAGGTTTTCCCACAGGGCTGTCCCACGTGCCACCGTGGTGTGAGTCTATCCTCAGCTTGAATGTCGAGGAAGTGCGGGGAAAACAGTTTTCCGTGGAATGGACTGAGACATCTGGTGGACTCTGGGAATGGTGGCACGACCCTGGAGTTCCTCTCGCCTTTCCTGTGGAGAGCGCCTCCTCTTGAGATGCGACAGGAACACCGGGAATTCTTTCCCGACCACGCCGGGAAAGGATCCCTCCTATCGAGCTAGGAGGCGGAAACAGGGCTCCTCTGGATGTGGGCGGGACTCTCGTGCTTCCTCTCAAGTGGAGACGGGTATGTTGGGGATCTTCTTGAGTGACAGCAAGCGTTTGAAAGACCCTTTGGACGTTCCAGAGGTTAGGTGTGATTAGCCTTGAGACACCTCAGCGGAAATGGGCCTCATCTCGCCAGGAAGGGAGAACCTCCCCGATTTTCTCAAGTTGCGTCAGGTGCTCTGAGCTTACCCGGGGAACTCAGGGACCCGCTCTGGTGGCCTCAGGAAAGGCCAGTCCCCATGCGAGTTGCTCGGGGACCTCTCGGGATTCCTCTCCCGTCGATGCCGGGGCCTAAGACCTTGTGTGGAGTCGGTCCCGGAGGCTGAGGATTCCTCTCCAGTGCTGACATGGATCTTGGGGTACTTCTGGAGTCTCCCCAGGGCTGTCAGTCCTCGTCTCGAGTGGGGGCATGCACGTGCGCTTTCCTCCCGAGGTGCAGCAGCAGTGTCACGCTTCCCTTTGCATGGATCAAGGGATCTGTGGCTTTCCCTCCTGGCTTTCCACGAGGCTTTCCCACAGGGCTGTCCCACGTGCCATCGTGGTGTGAGTCGATCCTCGGCTAGAAATTCGAGGCAGTGCAGGTAAATCAGGTTTCCCTGGAATGGACTGAGACATCTGCAGGACTCTGGGAATGGTGGCACGACCCTGGAATTCCTCTCGCCTTTCCTGTGGAGAAGCCTCCTCTTGAGATTCGCCAGCAACGCCAGGAATTCTTTCCTGACTACGCAGGGAAAGGATCCCTCCTCTCGAGCTAGGAGGCGGAAACGGGGCTCCTCTGGATGTGGGCGGGTGTCTGGTGCTTCCTCTCGTGTGGAGACGGTATGTCAGGGAACTTCTTGAGTTGCAGCAAGGGTGTGAAGGACCCTTTGGAAGTTCAATGGTTAGGTGTGATTAGACTCGAGACGCCTCAGCGGAAATGGGCCTCATCTCGCCTGCAGGGGAGAACCTCCTGGATTTTCTCGAGTTTCAGCAGGTGCTCTCCAGTTACGACTGGGACTTATGTAACCCGCTCTGGTCCGCTCAGGAAATGCCAGTCGACTTGTGAGTTGCTAAGGGGCCTCTCGGGATTCCTCTCCGGTCGATGACGGGGCCTAAGACCTTGTTTGGAGTCGGTGCCCGAACCTGAGGTTTCCTCTCCAGTGCTGACATGGATCTTGGGGTACTACTGGAGTCTCCACAGGGGAGTCATCTTCGTCTCCAATGGGGGCATGCACGTGCGCTTTTCTCCGAGCATTAGGAGCAGAATCAATTTCCCCGTTGGGTTGATCAAGGGGTTTCTTTTTTGTTTTCCCACGAGGCTTTCCCACGAGCTTTCCCACAGGGCTGTCCACGTGCCACCATCGTGTGAGTCGGTCCTCCGCGTGAACGTCGAGGCAGTGCAGGGTAAACAAGTTCCTCTGGAAAGGACTGAGACATCTGGGGTACTCTTGGAATGGTGGAACGACCCTGGAGTTCCTCTCACCTTTCTTGTGGAGCGTGCCTCCTCTTGAGATGCGACAGGTACGACAGGAATTCTTTCCCGGCCAATCAGGGAAAGCATCCCCTCACATTGAGCTAGGAGGGGGAATTGGGGCTCCTCTGGATGTGGGTGGTACCCTGGTGATTCCTATGTAGTGGCGACGGTCTCTCCTGGAACTTCTTGAGTTGCAACAAGGGTGTGAAGGACCCTTTGGAAGTTCCAGAGGTTAGGTGTGATTAGCCTCGAGACGTCTCAGTGGAAATGGGTCTCATCTCGCCTGAAGGGGAGAATCTCCTTCATTTTCTAGAGTTGTGGCAGGTGCTCTCGACTTACGACGGGGACCTCAGGGACCCGTTCTGTTGGCCTTAGGAAGACCAGTCCCCATGCGAGTTGCTAGAGGGCCTCTCGGGATTCCTCACCGGTAGATGCCGGGGCCCAAGACCTTCGGTGGAGTGGGGGCCAGAACCTGAGTATTCCTCTCCAGTGCTGACATGTTTTTGGGGATACTTCTGAAGTCTCCCAAGGGGAATCAGTCCTCGTCTCGAGTGGGGCATGCGCATGCTCCTTCCTCCCCGAGCTGTAGCAGCAGTGTCATGCTTCCCGTCGCGTGAATCAATGGATCTGTGGCTTTTCCTCTAGGCTTTTCCTAGAGGATTTCCCACGAGGCTTTCCCACAGGCTGTCCCCCGTGCCACCGTGGTGTGAGGCGATCCTCAGCATGAAAGTTTAAGCACTCTGTAAAAACAAGATCCTCTGGAATGGACTGAGACATCTGGGGACGCTTGAATGGTGGCACGACCATGGAGTTCCTCTCCCCTTCCTGTGGAGAGCGCCTCCACCTGAGATGCGACGGGAATGCCGGAAGTTCTTTCCCGACCAAGCAGGGAAAGGATCCCTCATCTCTAGCTAGGAGGATGAAACGGGGCTACTCTGGATGTGGGCAGGACCCTCGTGTTTCCTCGAGTGGAGATGGGAATGTCGGGGAACTTCTTGAGTTGCAGCAAGGGTGTGAAGGACCCTTTGGAAGTTCCAGAGATTAGATGTAATTAGCCTCGAGACACCTCATTGAAAATGGGCCTCATCTCGCCTGGAGGGGAGAACCTCCTGGATTTTCTTGAGTTGCTCAGGTGCTCCCGACTTACGACGGGGACCTCAGGGACCCGCTCTGGTGGCTTCATCAAAGGCCAGTCCCCATGCCAGATGCTGGGGGCTTCTCTTGATAACTCTCCTGTTGATGCCCGGGCCGAACAACTTGTGTGGATTCGGGGCCGGAACCTGAGGTTTCCTCTGCAGTGCTGACATGGATATTGGGGTTCTTCTGGAGTCTCCCCTGGAGAGTCAATCCTCCTCTCAAGTGAGGGCACGCACGTGTGCTTTCCTCCCGAGCTGTAGCAGCAGGTTCACGCTTCCCGTCGTGTGGATCAAGGGATCTGTGGCTTTCCCTGGAGGCTTTCCCACGAGGCTTTCTCACAGGGCTTTCCCTCGTGCCACCGTGGTGTGAGTTGATCCTCAGCGTGAAAGTCGAGGCAGTGCAGGGAAAACAGGTTCCTCTCTGAATTGGACTGATGCTGGGAGCCAGTATGAGGACTCCCGCCCGTGATAACGTCATGAGGAAGAAAGCTGACATAGGCATGGTGTGTTCAGACTTCAGGGACCCCTCTGGAAGTTCCTACGCACGTACCCAACAAAAATCTGCCGGCTTTTTTGCTCTGCTTTTCCACTCTTCTGACATTTTCTGGAAAAAGTCAATTCAGGGCTTTAGTCTTCTGCATTTGAAAGAGTGTTTCAATCCAAAAACCCCTCTGAATGTTTCTAGCCTGCCTGCAGGACTCTTACAGCTGGGCATGTGATTGTTTGAGGCCTCCTTTCCCCAGGAGGCACAGGAAGCTTAAAACATCCTAGGAATGTAGGGGCATCCGAGGAGTCAAAATCTTTATAATAGGACTGATTAAAAGTTTCATTTTTTGGGTCAATGCTTGCTGCTAAATTTTCATATCCTTTATTTTTAGATAGAGTTGGTATATTAAAAAAACAAGTAGTAGACCTGGTATTAGCAACATTAGATCTTTGAGTTAAGTACCTTCTTTGTTATAACCCACTGCACCTTTGTTCTATAGAGATGTAACTTTAATGCTTTAAGGAAATGCAGATTAAAGAAAAACACTTCAGAGGAAACAAAATTAACATTCATTAAGGAAGAGAGCCAAAAAGTGTTTAACAAGCCTCTTGGCCAGAAGATAATGTAAATCACCAGAGACCTTTTGTATACAAAATGATGTACAGAAAGAGTCTGGGGTGCGAACGCTACATAATTTTGTGTTACCCATTGAACTCCATGTTTTATCAAAAGTATAAAAGGCTTTATGAACAATAAAGGATGGGGCCAGTTTCTCGGACCAGTTTCTCGAACTAGTCTCTCGGCCTGGTTTCTTGGGACTCAGGCTCCCCCGTGTCTTTTTCTCTCTTTCTTCTTCTCTCCCTTTCCTTCTCTCTGCTTTTTACTTTAACTTCAGGCTGAATCTCCACCAGGGGCGCGGAGGCTCGCCAGGTCTACTTACTTGCCTGGCTGTTAAGACCTGCACGAAAGGGAGCTTAAGGCGAGGCACCCTTAGATATTCAAGGAGGGGCTGGTGGCCCAACGCAGATGGTGAAAATTCCTTGTCTGGAATTTTATTGGTCTTCCACGTAAACCAAGCTATTCAGCCCTTTTCCTCCAGTTAATCTTCTTACTACACTATAATTTCTAAATCTAATCTTACATTAATAAATAAAAAAGACTTTCCACGACAACGCCGTCCATCCGTCGAATTCCCTGGATCCAGCGGGGCTGGGCCCGGCAGACTGAGATATCTGGGGGACTCTTGGAATGGTGGCACGACCCTGGAGTTCCTCCGCTTTTCCTGTGGAGAGCGCCTCCTCATGAGATGCGACGGGAACACTGGGAATTCTTTCCCGAACATGCAGGGAAAGGATACCTGACCTCGAGGTATGAGGCGGAAACGGGGTTCCTCTGGATGTGGGCGGGATTCACGTGCTTCCTCTCGAGTGGAGTCAGGTATGTCGGGGAACTTCTTGAGTTGCAGCAAGGGTGTGAAGGACCCTTTGGAAGTTCCAGATGTTAGGTATGGTTAGCCTCGAGACGCCTCAGAGGAAAAGGGCCTCATCTCGCCTGGAGGGGAGAACCTCCTGGATTTTCTCGAGTTGCGGCAGGTGCTCCTGACTTACTACGAGGACCTCAGGGACCCGCTCTGGTGGCCTCAGGAAAGGCCAGTCCCCATGCAAGTTGCTCGGGGGCCTCTCCGGCTTCCTCTCCCGTCGATGCCGGGGCCTAAGACCCTGTGTGGAGTCGGTGCCGGAACCTGAGGTTTCCTCTTCAGTGCTGACATGGATCTTGGGGTACTTCTGGAGTCTCCCCAGGGGAGTTAGTCGTCGTCTTGTGTGGGGGCTTGAACGTGCGCTTTCCTCCCGAGCTGTAGCAGCAGTGCAACGCTTCCCTTCGCGTGGATCAAGGGATCTGTGGCTTTCCCTCGAGGCTTTCCCACGAGGCTTTCCCACAGGGCTGTCCCACGTGCCACCGTGGTGTGAGTCGATCCTCGGCTTGAAAGTCGCGGCAATCGAGAGAAAACAGATTTCCCTGGAATGGACTTAGACATCTGCGGGACTCTGGGAATAGTGGCAAGGCCCGGGAGTTCCTCTCGCCTTCCAGTGGAGAGCGCCTCCTCTTGAGATGCGACGAGAACGCCGGGAATTCTTTCCCGACCACGCATGGAAAGGATCCCTCCTCTCTAGCTAGGAGGCGGAAACGGGGCTCCTCTGGATGTGGGCGGGACTCTCTTGCTTACTCTCGAGTAGAGACGGGAATATTGGTGGACTTCTTGAGTTGCAGCAAGGGTGTGAAGGACCCTTTGGAAGTTCCAGAGGTTAGGTGTGATTAGCCTCGAGACGCCTCAGCGGAAATGGGCCTCATCTCGCCTGGAGGGGACAACCTCCTGGATTGTTTCTAGTTGCGGCAGGTGCTCTCGTCTTACGACGGGGACCTCAGGGACCCGCTCTGGTGGCCTCAGGAAAGGCCAGTCCCCATGCGAGTTGCTCGGGGGCCTCTCGGGATTCCTCTCCCGTCGATGCCGGGCCTAAGACCCTATGTGAAGTCGTTCTGGAACCTGAGGTTTCCTCTCCAGTGCTGACATGGATCTTGGGGTACCTCCGGAGTCTCCCTAGGGGAGTCAGTCCTCGTCTCAAGTAGGGGGCATGCACGTGTGCTTTCCTCCCGAACTGCAGCAGCAGTGTTTACGCTTCCCTTCCGTGGATCAAGGGATCAGTGGCTTTCCCTCGGTGCTTTCCCATGAGGCTTTCACACGAGGCTTTCCCACAGGGCTCTCCCACGTGCCACCGTGGTGTGAGTCGATCCTCGCTTGAAAGTCGAGGCAGTGCAGGGAAAACAGGTTTCCCTGGAATGGACTGAGACATCTGGGGGACTCTGGGAATGGTGGCACCACCATGGAGTTCCTCTCGCCTTTTCTGTGGAGAGCGCCTCTTTTTGAGATGCGACGGGAACGCCGGGAATTCTTTCCCGACCACGCAGGGAAAGGATCCTCCTTTCGAGCTAGGAGGTGGAAACTGGACTCCTCTGGATGTGGGCGGGACTCTCGTGCTTCCTCTCGAGTGGAGACGGGTATGTCGAGGAACTTCTTGAGTTGCAGCAAGGGTGTGAAGGACCCATTGGAAGTTCCAGAGATTAGGTGTGATTAGCCTCTAGATGCCTCAGCGGAAATGGGCCTCATCTTGCCTGGAGGGGAGAACATCCTGGATGTTCTCAAGTTGCGACAGGTGCTCTCGACTTATGACGGGGACCTCAGGGACCCGCTCTGGTGGCCTCAGGAAAGGCCAGGCCCATGCGAGTTGCTCGGGGGCCTGTCGAGATTCCTCCCCCGTCGATGCCGGGCCTAAGATCTTGTGTGGCCAGAACCTGAGGATTCCTCTCCAGTGTTGACATGGATCTTGGGGTACTTCTAAGTCCTCCAGGGGACTTAGTCGTCGTCTTGAGTGGGGGCATGCACGTGTGCTTTCCTCCCGATCTGTAGCAGCAGTGTCACCCTTCTCTTCGCGTGGATCAAGGGATCTATGGCTTTCCCCTCGTGGTTTTCCCACGAGGCTTTCCCAACGAGGCTTTTTCCCACAGGGCTGTCCACCCGCTACCGTGGTGTGAGTCGATCCTCGCTTGAAAGTCGAGGCAGTTCAGGGAAAACAGGTTTCCCTGGAATGGACTGAGACATCAGGGGGACTCTGCGAATGGTGGCACGACCTGGAGTTCCTCTTGCCTTTCCAGTGGAGAGCGGCCTCCTCTTGAGATGGCGACAGGAAGGCCGGGAATTCTTTCCTGACCACGCAGGGAAAGGATCCAACCTCTCGAGCTATGTGGCGGAAACGGGGCTCCTCTGGATGTGGGCGG
>NW_017196762.1:0-8367 GCF_001704415.2 Capra hircus
GCAGAGCATCTTGGTGCCAGGAACTCTTGCCAGATCGGGCCTCTGAACAGAGCTAGAGATCTGCCGTACTGGAGTCGGCACTGCGCACTTAGCTTCGTGAGAAGCTTAAGCAGGGATTTCAGCTTGACGGGGACTTGCTGCCTCCTCTTCCCCGAGGAGGCTCGCTTCCCTGGCTGTGCACTCGCCTATCAGGCGGGGCGCAGGGCTCCTCCAGCAGGTCTTGCCTCAGGGGCTGCTTCCCCTGAGTTGGGGCTGTGGGCAGGAACCCAGACACGCAGGATCAGGCCCAAACACCTGCACATGTCTCTGCTGGGGAGGAGAGTGCTAGGAACCTACGTCTGTCATACACTTTCTGGGCACCCAAGGAATCAGCCTCCGGTGTGTGCGGGGCTGAAAACCCCAGCCAGGGGACCCTGGGAAGCCTGGGTGCTCTCCGTGTGGCGCTGGAATCTGGGCGGCCAAGCAACCGCTGGAAGGAGCCCTGCAGTTGCCCTTCCCTTCCCTCTGACAGAATTCTCACTGCTGGAGCCCTTGGCAGTGTGCAACCCACCAGCCCCTAAGCTCCTCCTAAGGAGCGACTGGGACCTAAGTGCAAAGGCAAGGCAGGATTGGAGCTGAGGCCAGAAGGCGCCAGTGGCGACTCCCGAGCCTCACTGCTGGCCTGCTCCTTCCTGGAGAGGCAGCCTAAAAGCAAGGCAAGTCTGGGCAAGGCTAGCCCCCGGCAGAGCAGCCTGGTCGCCAGGAACTCTGCCAGATCGGGGCTCTGAAGCAGAGCTAGAGCTCTGCCGTACTGGAGGCGCACTTAGCTCCGTGCAAGCAGGGCTTTCAACTTGACGGGGCTGGGCTGCCTCCTCTTCCCCCGAGGAGGCTCGCTTCCCTGCTGGCTGTGCACTCGCCTATCAGGCGGGGGCGCAGGGCTCCTCCAGCAGGTCTTGCCTCAGGGGCTGCTTCCCCTGAGTTGGGGCTGTGGGCAGGAACCCAGACACGCAGGATCAGGCCCCAAACACCTGCACATGTCTCTGCTGGGGAGGAGAGTGCTAGGGAACCTACGTCTGTCATACACTTTCTGGGCACCCAAGGAATCAGCCTCCGTGTGTGCGGGGCTGAAAACCCCAGCCAGGGGCCCTGGGAGCCTGGTGCTCTCGGTGCGGCGCTGATTCTAGGCGGCCTAGAAACCGCTGGAGGAGCCCTGCAGTTGCCCTTCCCTTCCCTCTGACAGAGCTCTCACTGCTGAAGCCCTTGGCAGTGTGCAACCCACCACCCCCTAAGCCCTCCCCAACGACGCCTGGCACCTATGTGCAAAGGCAAGGCAGGATTGGAGCTGAGGCAAGGAAGGCACCAGTGGCGTCTCCCAGGCTCGCTCAGACAGCTCCTTCCTGGGGAGGGAGCCTAAAAGCAAGGCAAGTCTGGGCAAGGCGAGCCCCCGGCCGAGCAGCCTCGCGCCAGAAACTCTGCCAGATCGGGGCTCTGAGCAGAGCTAGAGCTCTGCCGTACTGGAGGCCCACTTAGCTCCGTGCAAGCAGGGCTTTCCTCTTGACTGGGCTCGGCTGCCTCCTCTTCTCCCGAGGAGGCTCGCTACACTGCTGGCTGTGCTCTCGCCTATCAGGCGGGCGCGCAGGGCTCCTCCAGCAGGTCTTGCCTCAGGGGCTGCTTCCCCTGAGTTGAGGCTGTGGGCGGGAACCCAGACACGCAGGATAAGGCCCCAACCACCTGCACATGTCTCTGCTGGGGAGGAGAGTGCTAGGGAACCTACGTCTCTCACACACTTTCTAGGCACCCACGGAGTCAGCCTCTGGGAGTGTGGGGATGCAAAACCCAGCCAGGGGCCCTTGGAACCTGGTGCTCTCCGTGCGGAGCTTTGTCTGGGCGGCCAAGGAACCGCTGAAGGAGCCCTGCTGTTGCCCTTCGCTTCCCTCTGACAGAGCTTTCACTGCTGGAGCCCTTGGCAGTGTGCAACCCACCAGCCCCTAAGCCCTCCTCAAGGACGCTTGGGACCTAAGTGCAAAGGCAAGGCAGGGGTAGAGCTGAAGCCAGGAAGGCGCCAGTGGCGTTTCCGAGCCTCACACAGCCTGCTCCTTCCTGGGGAGGGAGCCTTAAAGCAAGGCAAGTCTGCGCAAGGCTCGCCTATGGCAGAGCATCTTGGTGCCAGGAACTCTGCCAGATCGGGCCTCTGAACAGAGCTAGAGATCTGCCGTACTGGAGTCGCACTTAGCTTCGTGTAAGCAGGGATTTCAGCTTGACGGGGACTTGCTGCCTCCTCTTCCCCCGAGGAGGCTCGCTTCCCTGCTGGCTGTGCACTCGCCTATCAGGGCGGGGGCGCAGGGCTCCTCCAGCAGGTCTTGCCTCAGGGGCTGCTTCCCCTGAGTTGGGGCTGTGGGCAGGAACCCAGACACGCAGGATCAGGCCCCAAACACCTGCACATGTCTCTGCTGGGGAGGAGAGTGCTAGGGAACCTACGTCTGTCATACACTTTCTGGGCACCCAAGGAATCAGCCTCCGTGTGTGCGGGGCTGAAAACCCCAGCCAGGGGACCTGGGAGCCTGGTGCTCTCCGTGTGGCGCTGATCTGGGCGGCCAAGCAACCGCTGGAGGAGCCCTGCAGTTGCCCTTCCCTTCCCTCTGACAGAATTCTCACTGCTGGAGCCCTTGGCAGTGTGCAACCCACCAGCCCCTAAGCTCTCCTTAAGGAGGACTGGGACCTAAGTGCAAAGGCAAGGCAGGATTGGAGCTGAGGCAAGAAAGGCGCCAGTGGCGACTCCCAGGCTCCTGCTGCCTGCTCCTTCCTGGAGAGGCAGCCTAAAAGCAAGGCAAGTCTGGGCAAGGCTAGCCCCCGGCAGAGCAGCCTCGCGCCAGGAACTCTGCCAGATCGGGGCTCTGAGCAGAGCTAGAGCTCTGCCGTACTGGAGGCGCACTTAGCTCCGTGCAAGCAGGGCTTTCAACTTGACGGGGCTGGGCTGCCTCCTCTTCCCCCGAGGAGGCTCGCTTCCCTGCTGGCTGTGCACTCGCCTATCAGGCGGGGGCGCAGGGCTCCTCCAGCAGGTCTTGCCTCAGGGGCTGCTTCCCCTGAGTTGGGGCTGTGGGCAGGAACCCAGACACGCAGGATCAGGCCCCAACCACCTGCACATGTCTCTGCTGGGGAGGAGAGTGCTAGGGAACCTACGTCTGTCATACACTTTCTGGCACCCAAGGAATCAGCCTCCGTGTGTGCGGGGCTGAAAACCCCAGCCAGGGGCCCTGGGAGCCTGGTGCTCTCCGGTGCGGCGCTGATTCTGGGCGGCCAAGGAACCGCTGGAGGAGCCCTGCAGTTGCCCTTCGCTTCCCTCTGACAGAGCTTCTCACTGCTGGAAGCCCTTGGCAGTGTGCAACCCACCAGCCCCTAAGCCCTCCTCCAAGGACGCTTGGGACCTAAGTGCAAAGGCAAGGCAGGATTGGAGCTGAGGCCAAGGAAGGCGCCAGTGGCGTCTCCCAGGCTCGCTCAGACAGCTCCTTCCTGGGGAGGGAGCCTAAAAGCAAGGCAAGTCTGCGCAAGGCGAGCCCCGGCCAGAGCATCTCGGCGCCAGGAACTCTGCCAGATCGGGCTCTGAGCAGAGCTAGAGCTCTGCCGTACTGGAGGCGCACTTAGCTTCCGTGCAAGCAGGGCTTTCACTCTTGACTGGGGCTTGGCTGCCTCCTCTTCCCCCGAGGAGGCTCGCTTCCCTGCTGGCTGTGCACTCGCCTATCAGGCGGGGGCGCAGGGCTCCTCCAGCAGGTCTTGCCTCAGGGGCTGCTTCCCCTGAGTTGGGGCTGTGGGCAGGAACCCAGACACGCAGGATCAGGCCCCAACCACCTGCACATGTCTCTGCTGGGGAGGAGAGTGCTAGGGAACCTACGTCTGTCATACACTTTCTGGGCACCCAAGGAATCAGCCTCCGTGTGTGCGGGGCTGAAAACCCCAGCCAGGGGCCCTGGAGCCTGGTGCTCTCCGTGTGGCGCTGATCTGGGCGGCCAAGCAACCGCTGGAGGAGCCCTGCAGTTGCCCTTCCCTTCCCTCTGACAGAGCTTCTCACTGCTGGAGCCCTTGGCAGTGTGCAACCCACCAGCCCCTAAGCTCTCCTCAAGGACGCTGGGACCTAAGTGCAAAGGCAAGGCAGGATTGGAGCTGAGGCAAGGAAGGCGCCAGTGGCGTCTCCCAGGCTCCTCAGCCTGCTCCTTCCTGGGGAGGGAGCCTAAAAGCAAGGCAAGTCTGGGCAAGGCTAGCCCCCGGCAGAGCAGCCTCGCGCCAGGAACTCTGCCAGATCGGGGCTCTGAGCAGAGCTAGAGCTCTGCCGTACTGGAGGCGCACTTAGCTCCGTGCAAGCAGGGCTTTCACTTGACGGGGCTGGCTGCCTCCTCTTCCCCCGAGGAGGCTCGCTTCCCTGCTGGCTGTGCACTCGCCTATCAGGCGGGGGCGCAGGGCTCCTCCAGCAGGTCTTGCCTCAGGGGCTGCTTCCCCTGAGTTGGGGCTGTGGGCAGGAACCCAGACACGCAGGATCAGGCCCCAACCACCTGCAGCATGTCTCTGCTGCGGGGAAGGAGGAGTGCAGCAGCCCCGTCAAGCTGAAACCCTGCTTACACGAGCTAAGTGCGACTCCAGTACGGCAGAGCTCTAGCTCTGCTCAGAGGCCCGATCTGGCAGAGTTCCTGGCACCAAGATGCTCTGCCATAGGCGAGCCTTGCGCAGACTTGCCTTGCTTTAGGCTCCTCCCCAGGAAGGAGCAGGCTGTGTGAGGCTCGGAAACGCCACTGGCGCCTTCCTGGCTTCAGCTCTACCCCTGCCTTGCCTTTGCACTTAGGTCCCAAGCGTCCTTGAGGAGGGCTTAGGGGCTGGTGGGTTGCACACTGCCAAGGGCTCCAGCAGTGAAAGCTCTGTCAGAGGGAAGCGAAGGGCAACAGCAGGGCTCCTTCAGCGGTTCCTTGGCCGCCCAGACAAAGCTCCGCACGGAGAGCACCAGGTTCCAAGGGCCCCTGGCTGGGTTTTGCATCCCCACACTCCCAGAGGCTGACTCCGTGGGTGCCTAGAAAGTGTGTGAGAGACGTAGGTTCCCTAGCACTCTCCTCCCCAGCAGAGACATGTGCAGGTGGTTGGGGCCTTATCCTGCGTGTCTGGGTTCCCGCCCACAGCCTCAACTCAGGGGAAGCAGCCCCTGAGGCAAGACCTGCTGGAGGAGCCCTGCGCGCCCGCCTGATAGGCGAGAGCACAGCCAGCAGTGTAGCGAGCCTCCTCGGGAGAAGAGGAGGCAGCCGAGCCCAGTCAAGAGGAAAGCCCTGCTTGCACGGAGCTAAGTGCGCCTCCAGTACGGCAGAGCTCTAGCTCTGCTCAGAGCCCCGATCTGGCAGAGTTTCTGGCGCGAGGCTGCTCGGCCGGGGGCTCGCCTTGCCCAGACTTGCCTTGCTTTTAGGCTCCCTCCCCAGGAAGGAGCTGTCTGAGCGAGCCTGGGAGACGCCACTGGTGCCTTCCTTGCCTCAGCTCCAATCCTGCCTTGCCTTTGCACATAGGTGCCAGGCGTCGTTGGGGAGGGCTTAGGGGGTGGTGGGTTGCACACTGCCAAGGGCTTCAGCAGTGAGAGCTCTGTCAGAGGGAAGGGAAGGGCAACTGCAGGGCTCCTCCAGCGGTTTCTAGGCCGCCTAGAATCAGCGCCGCACCGGAGAGCACCAGGCTCCCAGGGCCCCTGGCTGGGGTTTTCAGCCCCGCACACACGGAGGCTGATTCCTTGGGTGCCCAGAAAGTGTATGACAGACGTAGGTTCCCTAGCACTCTCCTCCCCAGCAGAGACATGTGCAGGTGTTTGGGGCCTGATCCTGCGTGTCTGGGTTCCTGCCCACAGCCCCAACTCAGGGGAAGCAGCCCCTGAGGCAAGACCTGCTGGAGGAGCCCTGCGCCCCCGCCTGATAGGCGAGTGCACAGCCAGCAGGGAAGCGAGCCTCCTCGGGGGAAGAGGAGGCAGCCCAGCCCCGTCAAGTTGAAAGCCCTGCTTGCACGGAGCTAAGTGCGCCTCCAGTACGGCAGAGCTCTAGCTCTGCTCAGAGCCCCGATCTGGCAGAGTTCCTGGCGCGAGGCTGCTCTGCCGGGGGCTAGCCTTGCCCAGACTTGCCTTGCTTTTAGGCTGCCTCTCCAGGAAGGAGCAGGCAGCAGGAGCCTGGGAGTCGCCACTGGCGCCTTTCTTGCCTCAGCTCCAATCCTGCCTTGCCTTTGCACTTAGGTCCCAGTCCTCCTTAAGGAGAGCTTAGGGGCTGGTGGGTTGCACACTGCCAAGGGCTCCAGCAGTGAGAATTCTGTCAGAGGGAAGGGAAGGGCAACTGCAGGGCTCCTCCAGCGGTTGCTTGGCCGCCCAGATTCAGCGCCACACGGAGAGCACCAGGCTCCCAGGTCCCCTGGCTGGGGTTTTCAGCCCCGCACACACGGAGGCTGATTCCTTGGGTGCCCAGAAAGTGTATGACAGACGTAGGTTCCCTAGCACTCTCCTCCCCAGCAGAGACATGTGCAGGTGTTTGGGGCCTGATCCTGCGTGTCTGGGTTCCTGCCCACAGCCCCAACTCAGGGGAAGCAGCCCCTGAGGCAAGACCTGCTGGAGGAGCCCTGCGCCCCCGCCCTGATAGGCGAGTGCACAGCCAGCAGGGAAGCGAGCCTCCTCGGGGGAAGAGGAGGCAGCAAGTCCCCGTCAAGCTGAAATCCCTGCTTACACGAAGCTAAGTGCGACTCCAGTACGGCAGATCTCTAGCTCTGTTCAGAGGCCCGATCTGGCAGAGTTCCTGGCACCAAGATGCTCTGCCATAGGCGAGCCTTGCGCAGACTTGCCTTGCTTTAAGGCTCCCTCCCCAGGAAGGAGCAGGCTGTGTGAGGCTCGGAAACGCCACTGGCGCCTTCCTGGCTTCAGCTCTACCCCTGCCTTGCCTTTGCACTTAGGTCCCAAGCGTCCTTGAGGAGGGCTTAGGGGCTGGTGGGTTGCACACTGCCAAGGGCTCCAGCAGTGAAAGCTCTGTCAGAGGGAAGCGAAGGGCAACAGCAGGGCTCCTTCAGCGGTTCCTTGGCCGCCCAGACAAAGCTCCGCACGGAGAGCACCAGGTTCCAAGGGCCCCTGGCTGGGTTTTGCATCCCCACACTCCCAGAGGCTGACTCCGTGGGTGCCTAGAAAGTGTGTGAGAGACGTAGGTTCCCTAGCACTCTCCTCCCCAGCAGAGACATGTGCAGGTGGTTGGGGGCCTTATCCTGCGTGTCTGGGTTCCCGCCCAACAGCCTCAACTCAGGGGAAGCAGCCCCTGAGGCAAGACCTGCTGGAGGAGCCCTGCGCGCCCGCCTGATAGGCGAGAGCACAGCCAGCAGTGTAGCGAGCCTCCTCGGGAGAAGAGGAGGCAGCCGAGCCCAGTCAAGAGGAAAGCCCTGCTTGCACGGAGCTAAGTGCGCCTCCAGTACGGCAGAGCTCTAGCTCTGCTCAGAGCCCCTGATCTGGCAGAGTTTCTGGCGCGAGGCTGCTCGGCCGGGGCTCGCCTTGCCCAGACTTGCCTTGCTTTTAGGGCTCCCTCCCCAGGAAGGAGCTGTCTGAGCGAGCCTGGGAGACGCCACTGGTGCCTTCCTTGCCTCAGCTCCAATCCTGCCTTGCCTTTGCACATAGGTGCCAGGCGTCGTTGGGAGGGCTTAGGGGGTGGTGGGTTGCACACTGCAAGGGCTTCAGCAGTGAGAGCTCTGTCAGAGGAGGGAAGGGCAACTGCAGGGCTCCTCCAGTGGTTTCTAGGCCGCCTAGAATCAGCGCCGCACCGAGAGCACCAGGCTCCCAGGGCCCTGGCTGGGGTTTTCAGCCCCGCACACACGGAGGCTGATTCCTTGGGTGCCCAGAAAGTGTATGACAGACGTAGGTTCCCTAGCACTCTCTCCCAGCAGAGACATGTGCAGGTGGTTGGGGCCTGATCCTGCGTGTCTGGGTTCCTGCCCACAGCCCCAACTCAGGGGAAGCAGCCCCTGAGGCAAGACCTGCTGGAGGAGCCCTGCGCCCCGCCTGATAGGCGAGTGCACAGCCAGCAGGGAAGCGAGCCCTCGGGGGAAGAGGAGGCAGCCCAGCCCCGTCAAGTTGAAAGCCTGCTTGCACGAGCTAAGTGCGCCTCCAGTACGGCAGAGCTCTAGCTCTGCTCAGAGCCCCCGATCTGGCAGAGTTCCTGGCGCGAGGCTGCTCTGCCAGTGTGCAACCACCAGCCCTAAGCTCTCCTTAAGGAGGACTGGGACCTAAGTGCAAAGGCAAGGCAGGATTGGAGCTGAGGCAAGAAAGGCCGCCAGTGGCGATCCCAGGCTCCTGCTGCCTGCTCCTTCCTGGAGAGGCAGCCTAAAAGCAAGGCAAGTCTGGGCACAAGGCTACCCCGC
>NW_017196763.1:0-20105 GCF_001704415.2 Capra hircus
GTGGATCAAGGATCTGTGGCTTTCCGCGAGGCTTTCCCACAGGTCTGTCCCACGTTCCACCGTGTTTTGAGTCGATCCTCGGCTTGAAAGTCTAGCAGTGCAGGGAAAACAGGTTTGCCTGGAATGGACGGAGACATCTGGTTGACTCTGGGAGGGTGGCACGACCCTGGAGTTCCTCTCGCCTTTCCTGTGGAGCGCCTCCTCTTGAGATGCGACGGGAACGCCGGGAATTCTTTCCCGACCACGCAGGGAAAAGGATCCCTCCTCACGAGCTCCATTTGTGCCTCCTCTCGCCTGGAGGGGGAAACCTCCTGCATTTTCTCGAGTTGCGACAGGTACTCTCGACTTACGACGGGGACCTCAGGACCCGATCTGGTGGCCTCAGGAAAGGCCACTCCCCATGCGAGTTGTTCGAAGGCCTCACGGGATTCCTCTCCCATCGATGCCAGGGCCTAGACCTTGTGTGGAGTCGGTGCCGGAAAACTGAGGATTATTCTCCAGTGCTGACATGGATCTGAGGTACTTCTAGAGTATCCCTGAGGAGTCAGTCCTCGTCTCGTGTGGGCATGCACGTGCCCTTTCCTCCCGAGCTGTAGCAGCAGTGTCACGCTTCCCTTCCCGTGGATCAAGGGAATGAGGCTTTCCCTCGAAGCTTTCCCACAGAGCTGTCCCACGTGCCACCGTGGTGTGAGTCGATCCTCTGCTTGAAAGTCGAGGCAGTGCAGGGAAAACAGGTTTCCCTGGAATGGACAGAGACATCTGGGGACTCTGGAATGGTGGCACGACCCTGGAGTTCCTCTCGCCTTTCCTGTGGAGAGCGCCTCCTCTTGAGATGCGACGGAACGCCGGGAATTCTTTCCCGAACACGCAGGGAAAGATCCTCCTCTCGAGCTAGGAGGGGAAACGGGGGCCTCTGGATGTGGGCGGGACTCTCGTGCTTCCTCTCGAGTGGAGACGGGTATGTCGGGAACTTCTTGTGTTGCAGTAATGGTGTGAAGGACCTTTGGGAGTTCCAGAGGTTAGGTGTGATTAGCCTCGAGACGCCTATCGGAAATGGGCCTCATCTTGCCTGGAGGGGAGAACCTCCTGGATTTTCTCGAGTTGCGAGCAGGTGCTTCTCGACTTACGACGGGGACCTCAGGGACCCGATCTGGTGGCCTCAGGAAAGGCCAGTCCCATGCGAGTTGCTCGGGGCCTCTCGGGATTCCTCTCCAGTCGATGCCGGGGCCTAAGGCCTTGTGTGGAGTCGGTGCCAGAACCTGAGGATTCCTCTCCAGTGCTGACATGTGATCCTGGGGTACTTCTGGAGTCTCCTCAGGGGAGTCAGTCCTCGTCTCAAGTGGGGGCATGCACGTACGCTTTCCTCCCTAGCTGTAGCAGCAGTGTCACGCATCCTTTCGCGTGGATCAAGTGGTCAGTGGCTTTCCGTCCAGGCTTTCCCACTAGGCTTTCCCACGAGGCTTTCCCACATGGCTGTCCCACGTGCCACCATGGTGTTAGTCAATCCTCGCTTGAAAGTGGAGGCAGTGCAGGGAAAACAGTTTTCCCTGGAATGGACTGAGACATCTGGGGGACTCTGCGAATGGTGGCACGACCCTGGAGTTCCTCTCGCCTTTCTGGTGGAGAGCGCCTCCTCTTGAGATTCGACCGGAATGCCGGGAATTCTTTCCCGACCACGCAGGGAAAGGATCCCTCCTACGAGCTAGGAGGCGGAAGCGGGGCTCCTCTGGATCTGGGCGGGACTCTCGTGCTTCCTCTCGAGTGGAGTCGGGTATGTCGGGGAACTTCTTGAGTTGCAGCAAGGGTGTGAAGTACCCTTTGAAAGTTCCAGAGGTTAGGTATGATTAGCATCCAGACGCCTCAGCGGAAATTGGCCTCATCTCGCTTGAAGGGGAGAATCTCCTGGATTTTCTCGAGGTGCGGCAGGTGCTCTCGACTTACCACGGGGACCTAAGGGACCCGCTCTGGTGGCCTCACGAAATGCCAGTCACCATTCGAGTTGCTCAGGGGCCTCTCGGGATTTCTCTCCCGTCAATGCCGGCGACTACGACCTTGTGTAAAGTCGATGCCAGAACCTGAGGATTCCTCTCCAGTGCTGACATGGATCTTGGGGTACTTCTGGAGTCTCCCCAGGGGAGTCAGTCCTCGTCTCGAGTAGGGGCATGCACCTGTGCTTTCCTTCCGAGCGGTAGCAGCAGTGTCATGCTTCCCTTCGCGAGGATCAAGGGATCAGTGGCCTTCCCTCGAGGCTTTCCCACGAGGCTTTCCCAGGAGGCTTTCACACAGGGCTGTCCCACGTGCCACCGTGGTGTGAGTCAATACTCGGCTTGAAAGTCGAGGCAGTGAATGGACTGAGACATCTTGGGCACTCTGGGAATGGTGGCACAAACCTGGATTTCATCTCGCCTTTCCTGTGCAGAGCGCCTCCTCTTGAGATGCGACGGGAACGCCGGGAATTCTTTCCCGACCACGCAGAAAAAGGATCCCTCCTCCCGAACTATGAGGCAGAAACGGGTCTCCTCTGGATGTGGGCGGGACTCTCGTGCTTCCTCTCGAGTGGAGACGAGTATGTCGGGGAACTTCTTGAGGTGCAGCAAGGGTGGGAAGGACCCTTTGGAAGTTCCAGAGGTTAGGTGTGATTAGCCTCGAGACTCCTCAGCGGAAATGGGCCTCATCTCGCCTGGAGGGGAGAACCTCCTGGATTTTCTCGAGTTGCGGCAGGTGCTATCGACTTACGACGGGGACCTCAGGGACCCGCTCTGGTGGCCTCAGGAAAGGCCATTCCCATGCGAGTTGCTCGGGGGCCTCTCAGGATACCTCTCCCGTCGATGCCGGGTCCTACGACCTTGTGTGGAGTCCTGGGCCTGAACCTGAGGATTCTTCTCCAGTGCTGACATGGATCCTGGGGTACTTCTGTAGTCTCCCCAAGGGAATCAGTCCTCTTCTTTAGTGGGGGCTATTCACGTGCGCTTTCCTCCCGAGCTGTAACAGCAGTGTCATGCTTCCCGTCCCGTGGATCAAGGGATCTGTGGCTTTTTCTCGAGGCTTTCCCACGAGGCTTTCCCAAGATGCTTTCCCACAGGGCTGTTCCTCGTGCCATTGTGGTGGGAGTAGATCCTCTGCGTCAAACTCGAGGCATTGTAGGGAAAACAAATTCGTGGGAAAGCCTCGAGGGAAAGCCACAGATAACGTGATTCACGTGACAGGAAGCATGACACTGCTGCTACAGCTCGGGAGGAAAGCGATTGTGCATGCCCCATCTCGAGCCGAGGACTGACTCCCCTGTGGAGACTCCAGTAGAACCCGAAGTTCCTTGTCAGCACTGGAGAGGAATCCTCAGGTTCAGGCCCGGACTCCACACAAGGTCTTAGACCCCGGCATCGACGCGAGAGGAATCCCGAGAGGCCCCCTAGCAACTCCCATGGGGACTGGACTTTCCTGAGGCCACGAGAGCGGGTCCCTGAGGTCCCCGTCGTAAGTTGAGAGCACCTGCCACAACTCGAGAAAATTCAGGAGGTTCTGCCCTCCAGGCGAGATGAGGCCCATTTCCGCTGAGGCGTCCCGAGGCTAATCACACTTAAGCTCTGGAACTTCCAAAGTGTCCTTCACACCCTTGCTGAAACACAAGAAGTTCCCCAACATACCCGTCTCCACTCGAGAGGAAGCACGAGGGTCATCAAACATCCAGAGGAGCTCCGTTTCCGCATGGAGCTCGAGATGACGGATACTTTCCCTACTTGGTCGGGAAAGAATTCCCGGTGTTCCCGACGAATCTCAAGAGGAGGCGCTCTCTACAGAAAGGCGACAGGAACTCCAGGGTAGTGCCACCATTCCTAGAGTCCCCCAGATGTCTCAGTCCATTCTAGAGGAAACTGTTTTCCCTGTACTGCCTCGACTTTCAAGCCGAGGATCGACTCACACCACGGTTTCACGAGGGACAGCCCTGTGGGAAAGTCTCGTGGGAAAGCCTCGAGGGAAAGCCACCGATCCCTTGATCCACACGCCGGGAAGTGAGACACTGCTGCTACAGCTCGGGAGGAAAGCGCTCGTGCATGCCCCCACTCGAGCCCAGGACTGACTGCCCTGTGGAGACTCCAGAATTACTCCAAGATCCATGTCAGCACTGGAGAGGAATCCTCAGGTTCTGGCCCCGACTCTACACAAGGACTTAAGCCCCAGCATCGATGGGAGAGGAATCCCGAGAGTCACCCTAGCAACTCGCATGGGGACTGGCCTTTTCTGAGGCCACCAGAGTGGGTCCCGTAGGTGCCCGTCGTAAGTCGAGAGCACCTGCTGCAACTCGAGAAAATCCAGGAGGTTCTCCCCTCCAGGTGAGAGGAGGCCCATTTCCGTGGAGGAGTCTCACGGCTAATCACACCTTATCTCTGGCACTTCCAAAGGGTCCTTCACACCCTTGTTGCAACTAAAGAAGTTTCCCGACATACCCGTCTCCACTTGAGAGGAAGCACGAGGGTCCCTCCCAGATCCAGAGCAGCCCCGTTTCAGCCTCGTAGCTCGAGATGAGGGATCCTTTCCTTGCTTCGTCGGGAAAGACTTCCCGCCGTTCCCGTCGCATGTCAGGAGGATGCTCCCTCCACAGGAAAGGCAAGAGAAACTCCAGGGTCCTTCCAACATTCCAAGAGTCCCGCAGATGTCTCAGTCCATACCAGAGGAACCTGTTTTCCCTGCTCTGCCTCGACTTTCAGGCCGAGGATCTACTCACAGCACTGTGGCACGTGGGACAGCCTTGTGGGAAAGCCTCGTGAGAAAGCCTTGAGGGAAGCCACAAATTCCTTGACTGACGTGACGGGAAGCCTGACACTGCGGCTACCGCGCGGGAGGAAAGCGCACGTGCATGCCCCCACTTCGAGCCGCGGACTGACTTCTCTGGGCAGACTCCAGAAGTACCCCAAGATCCATGTCAGCACTGGAGAGGAATCCTCAGGTTCCGGCTTCGACTCCACACAAGGTCTTAGGCCCCGGCATCGACCTGAGAGGAATCCCGAGTGGCCCCCTAAAACCTTGCAATGTGACTGGCCTTTCCTGAGGCCACCAGAGCGGGTCCCTGACGTCCCCGTCGTAACTCGAGAGCACGTGCCACAAGTCGAGAAAATCCAGGAGGTTCTCCCCTCCAGGCGAGATGAGGCCCATTTCCGCTGAGGCGTTTCGAGGCTAATCACACCTAACCTCTGGAACTTCCAAAGGGTCCTTCACACCCTTGTTGCAACTCAAGAAGTTCCCCGACATACCCGTCTCCACTCGAGAGGAAGCACGAGGTTCCCGCCCACATCCAGAGGAGCCCCGGTTCCGCGTCATAGCTGGAGATTAGGGATCCTTTCCCTACTTTGTCGGGAGAGAATTCCCAGTGTTCCCATCGCATCTCCAGATGAGGCGCTTTCAACAGGAAAGGCGAGAGGAACTCCAGGGTAGTCCCACCATTCCAAGAGTCCCCCAGATGTCTCAGTCCATTCCAGAGGATCCTGTGTTCCCTGCACTGCCTCGACGTTCACGCCGAGGATTGACTCACACCGCGGAGGCTCTTGGGACAGCCTTGTGGGAAAGCTTCGTGTGAAAGCCTCGAGGGAAAGCCTCGAGGGAATGCCTCAGATCCCTTGTACCACGCTACAGGAAGTTTGACGCTTCTGCTACAGCTCGGGAGGTAAGCGCACGTGCATGCCCCCAATGAAGACGAAGACTGACTCCCCTTTCGAGACTCCAGAATTACCCCAAGATACATGTCAGCTGTGGACAGGAATCCTCAGGTTCCGGCCCCGACTCCACACAAGGTCTTAGGCTCCGGCATCGACTGGGAAGGACCCCTAGATGCCCCCTAGCAACTCGCCTGGCGACTGGCCTTTCCTGAGTCCACCAGAGCGGATCTCTGTGGACCCCGTCGTAACTCGAGAGCACCTGCCACAGCTCGAAAAAATCCAGGAGATTCTCCCCTCCAGGCGCAATGAGGCCCATTTCCGCTGAGGCATCTCGAGGCAAACCACTCCTAACCTCTGGAACTTCGAAAGAGTCCTTCACACCCTTGCTGCAACTCAAGAAGTTCCCCGACATACCTGTTCCTCTTCACTTTCTGCCATAGTTGTGATGTCATCTGCATATCTAAGTTTATTGATATTTCTCCCAGCAATCTTGATTCCAGCTCACGTATCTTCCATCCCAGCATTTTTCATGATGTACTCTTCATATAAGTTAAATAAACATGGTGACAATATACAGCCTTGACATACTCCTTTTCCTTTTTGGAACCAGTCTGTTGTTCCATGTCTTGTTCTAACTGTTGCTTCCTGACCTGCATACAGGTTTCTCAAGAGACAGGTCAGGTGGTCTGGTATTCCCATCTCTTTCAGAATATTTCCCAATTTATTGTGATCCACACAGTCAAAGGCTTTGGCATAGTCAATAAAGCAGAAAGATGGTTTTGTTTTCGGGAACTCTCTTGCTTTTTCAATGATCCTTGGATGTTGGCAATTTGATCTCTGGTTTCTCGACATTTTTTATTCATTTATTTATTTATTTTTAATTGTTTAGTTTTTTATTTTTTAAATTTTAAAATCTTTAATTCTTACATGCATTCCCATACATGAACCCCCCTCCCACCTCCCTCCCCATAACATCTCTCTGGATCATCCCCATGCACCTGTCCCAAGCATGATGTATCCTGCGTCAGACATAGACTGGCGATTCAATTCTTACATGATAGTATACATGTTAGCATGCCATTCTCCCAAATCATCCCACCCTCTCCCTCTCCCTCTGAGTCCAAAAGTCCGTTATACACATCTGTGTCTTTTTTTTCCTGTCTTGCATACAGGGTAGTCATTGCCATCTTCCTAAATTCCATATATATGTGTTAGTATACTGTATTGGTGTTTTTCTTCCTGGCTTTCTTCACTCTGTATAATCGGCTCCAGTTTCATCCATCTCATCAGACTGATTCAAATGAATTCTTTTTAACAGCTGAGTAATACTCCATTGTGTATATGTACCACAGCTTTCTTATCCATTCATCTGCTGATGGACATCTAGGTTGTTTCCATGTCCTGGCTATTATAAACAGTGCTGCGATGAACATTGGGGTACATGTGTCTCTTTCAATTCTGGTTTCCTCGGTGTGTATGCCCAGAAGTGGGATTGCTGGGTCATAAGGTAGTTCTATTTGCAATTTTTAAAGGAATCTCGGCATTTTTAAAATCCCTCTTGAACATTTGGAAGTTCACAGTTCATGTGAACTTGGAGAATTTTGAGCATTACTTTACTAGCGTGTGAGATGAGTGCAATTGTGCAGCAGCTTGAATATTCTTTGTCATTGCCTTTCATTGGGATTGGAATGAAAACTGACCTAATGACTAGATGTTTTCAATTGCATATGCTGAAAGAACTGGCTGTGCAGTTTTGAAGAAAAAAAAATCATTTTAACCCATTTTCTCTGAAGTGCAAGGCATATCATGGCCATCCTGAATCAAAAACTCAACTTTTCTTTATGTAGTCATAGTTTCATGCCTAAATTAAAGGCCAACTCGTGCTCAAATTGACTCTGATATCAGGGGCAGATCAACTAATAAAAAGCTTGGATTGTCCCTCTGGAGGAAAGTGAGATCTTGGTCCCACGAGAAGAATCTGAAGGGTTAAGGGAACTTGCAAGAGTGGGGAAAGCTTAGTCCATCCTACATGTACCAAAATCTTAAATAAGGCTTATTTACTTTACCGAAGTAAAGAAACAGATGATGAAAACAATTATAAATCAATGAAATGTAAAGAAACTCATAGTCTGTTATCAAAAATTGCATTCTAAGAAAACTTTGTTCTCTTAACCTAGAGAGGAGACTAACTTCCATCTGGTACCAGCTTACCAGAAGACAAACAAACAAACAAAAAATTATTGGTAAGCTTAAAAAAGTATTTTCCATATATCTTGAAGTAGCAGTATTTCTGCAAAGGCATCAGTGTGAAACCATAGAGGACATGGTTAAAACCTGATTAAATAGAAATTGACAAAGTAATCTGGTCACTGCTGCGACTTGAAATGCTTTAATATGATACCTAGAATTATAACTGACAGCATTTGACCAGGACATATCAGATTTTCATGGATGTCACATAATTTCTAGGATATCTATACTAGGAACTGAAGGAATCTTTGAACCTAGGAAAGAAAACAACAGTCTCAAAGGCCCTTGCTGAATCATCTATCAGCAAGGAATGTCTTTGCAAGGATCGCAAAGTGAAGGGAAAATACACCGACCTGCCTCTGCAACTTCGGTCCTCTGAGCAGATCTGGAGGTCTCCCTTTGTATAAGCTAACCTGTTCCTTCCAAATAGAGGTTTACAACACCAAACAACTGGCCGCCTATTCTTCCCCAAAGGAGGCTCTCTTTCCCCACATCCTGCGAACTCCCTTTCCCAACCTCCTGGAAAAGCGCTTCTTGCAGTTCCTTTCAGAAAATCCTATGGACGGAGAAGCCTGGTAGGCTGCAGTCCATGGGGTCGCTGAGGGTCGGACACGACTGAGCGACTGCACTTTCATTTTCACTTTCATGCATTGGAGAAGGCAATGGCAACCCACTTACTGTTCTTGCCTGGAGAATCCCAGGGATGGGGGAGCCTAGTGGGCTACCGTCTATGGCGTCGCACAGAGTCGAACACGACTGAAGCAGCTTAGCAGCAGCAGCAGCAGCAGCAGTTCCTTTCTTAGGGGCAGTTATCCCTGAGATTGGGACCTGGAAAGACAGAGCCACCTCCACACACACGTCTTTTCTGTCCCCTTTCCTCTGGAGGAGAGCTCTAGTGAGCCTAGGTCTGTCAGGAAAATTCTTGGCTTTGACGGGATCACACCCGGTGTGTGAACCTGCATACCCGACCTAGGGGCCACAGGGCACCTGTTTTGCTCGAGTGGGTCCTGGAGGGGTGCAGCATAGCAAGAGCTTAAAAATCCATCCAATTTGTCTTTTTTTACCTCGGAGAGAACGAGTTTGCTCCACCTCCACCCTTTGGCAGTGTGGAGGGAAGAGGGCACCACCCTCTCCAAAGGGGGCATAGGGCCTACCAGGAGAGAAAGGCCCCTTGAGGAGCTGAGCCCAGGTAGGCAGCCAGTGATGTCAAGCACACTCCCGCTGCTTGCTTCTTCATGGGCACTCCCACGATCTGCTAGGAATGTCTTTGCAAGGATCTCAAAGGGAAGGGGAGATACATGGCCCTGTCTCTGGAACTTCAGTCCTCTGAGCAGATCTGGAGGTCTTGAGTTGTATAAGCAAACCTGTTCCTTCCAAATAGAGGCTTGCAAACACACGCCCGGTGGTTGCCTCTTCTTCCCCGAAGAAGCCTTTCTTTCCCCACATGCTGTGAACTCCCTGTCCCAACCTCCAAGAATAGCGCTTCTTGCCATTCCTTTCTTAGAGGCAGTTATCCCTGAGCTTGGGGCCGTAGGGAGTAGCCCCACACTCACAGGGAAAGGCAAAGACTCCTCCATACATCTCCTCTATCCCCTTTGCTCTGGAGGAGAGCTCTAGTGAGCCTAGGTCTTTCAGGAAAATTCTTGGCTTGGACAGGATCTCACCCTGTTTGTCAACCTGCATACCCAACCAGGGGCCACAGAGCACCTGTTTCAGTAAAGTGGGCCCTGAAAGGGTGCAGCCTAGCAAGAGCTTGAAAATCCATTCAATTGCTGTTTTTGTACCTCTGACAGAGCGAGCTTGGCTCCACCCTTTGGCAGTGAGGAGAAAAGAGGCATGACACCCTCCCCAAGGGGACATGGGGCCTACTTCGAGAGGAAAGGCCCCTTGTGGAGTTGAGGCCAGGAAGGCACACAGTCATGTCAAACACAATCCCACTGCTTGCTTCTTCATGGGCACTCCCGCTATCAGCTAGGAATGTCTTTGCAAGGATCACAAAGGGAAGGGGAGATACACGGCCCTGCCTCTGGACCTCCGGTGCTCTGAGCAAATCTGGAGGTCTCCCGTTGTGTAAGTGAACCTGTTCCTTCCAAAGAGAGGCTTGCAAACACATGCTGGATTGTTGCCTCTTCTTCCCTGAGGGAGGCTCTCTTTCCCCGCATCCTGGGAACACCCTCTCCAAGTGCTGGAAAAGCTCTTCTTGGAGTTTCTTTCTTAAAGTCAGTTATCCCTGAGCTTGGGGCCATAGGGAATAGCACCAAACTAACAGGGAAAGGCAGGCAACGTCCACTTATCTCTTCCATCCGCTTGGCTCTGGAGGAGAGCTCTAATGAGCCTATGTCTGTTAGGAAAATTCTTGGCTTTGATGGGAACACACCCGGTGTGTGAACCCGCATACCCGACCTAGGGGCCACAGGGCACCTGTTTCACTCGAGTGAGCCCCGAAGTGGTGCAGCTTAGCAAGAGCCTGAAAATCCATTCAATTGCTGTTTTTGTACCTCTGACAGAGCGAGCTTTGCTGCACCCTTTGGCAGTGTGGAGGGAAGAGGACACAACCCCCTCCCCAAGGGGACATGTGGCCTCCTTCGAAAGGAAAGGCCCTTTGAGGAGCTGAGGCTAGGAAGGCACACAGTCGTGTCGAACACACTCCCACTGCTTGCCTCTTCAGGGCCAGTAGCGCTATCAGCTAGGAATGTCTTTGCAAGTATCGTAGTGGGAAGGGGAGATACATGGCCCTGCCTCTGCAACTTCGGTCCTCTGAGCAGATCTGGAGGTCTTGAGTTGTATAAGCAAACCTGTTCCTTCCAAATACAGGCTTGCAAACACACACCAGGTGGCTGCCCCTTCTTTCCTGAAGAAGGCTCGCTTTCCCTGCATGCTGTGAACTCCCTGTCCCAGCCTCCAGGAACAGCACTTTTTGCAGTTCCTTTCTTAGGGGCAGTTATCCCTGAGTATGGGGCCATAGGGAGTAGCACCACACACACATGGAAAGGCAGAGCCACCTCCACACATCTCTTCCATCCCCGTTACTCTGGAGGAGAGCTCTAGGGAGCCTAGGTCTGTCAGGAAATTCTTGGCTTTGATGGCAACACACCCAGTGTGTGAACCTGCATACCCGACCTAGGGGCCACAGGGCACCTGTTACACTCGAGTGGGCCCTGAAGCAGTGCAGCCTAGCAAGAGCTTGAAAATCCATCCAATTGCTGTTTTTGTACCTCTGACAGAGCGAGCTTTGCTGCATGTTTTGGCAGTGTGGAGGGAAGAGGGCACAACCCCCTCCCCAAGGGGACATGGGGCCTACTTTGAGAAGAAAGGCCCTTTGAGGAGTTGAGGCCAGGAAGGTACACAATCATGTCAAACACACTCCCGCTGCCTGCTTCTTCATGGGTACTCCCGCTATCAGCTAGGAATGTCTTTGCAATGGTCTCAAAGGGAAGGGGAGATACATGGCCCTGTCTCTGGAACTTCGATTCTCTAAGCAGATCTGGAGGTCTCCCATCGTATAAGCGAACCTGTTCCTTCCAAACAGAGGCTTGCAAACACACGCCAGATTGTTGACTCTTCTTCCACGTGGGAGGCTGTCTTTCCCACATCCTGGGAACTCCCTGGCCCAGTCCTAGAAAAGCACTTCTTGGAGTTTCTTTTTAAGGTCAGTTATCCCTGAGCTTGGGGCCATAGGGAATAGCCCCAAACTTACAGGGACAGGCAGGCCACGTGCACATATCTCTTCTGTCCCCTTTGCTCTGGAGGAGAGCTTTAGTGAGCCTAGGTCTGTCCAGAAAATTCTTTGCATTGACGGGAACAACTCCTGCATGTGAACCTGTATACCCAACCTAGGGGCCACAGGGTAGCTGTTTCACTCGAGTGGGCTCTGAAGTGGGGCAGCCTAGCAAGAGCTTGAAAATCCGTTCAATTGCTGTTTTTGTACCTCTGACAGAGCGAGCTTTGCTGCACCCTTTGGCAGTGTGGAGGGAAGAGGGCACAATCCCCCCTGCCTAAGGGAAATGCAGCCTACTAGAGGAAAGGCCCCTTGTGGAGCTGCTGCCTCACTTCTCCTCAACTCAATTTTTTGTCACCATTTAATCTACATCATATGAATTTTTGAAACTAATTTGTAACTTTTAGAAAAAAAGACTTCTTAGGTATTAACATACTGGTATTTCTAAAAGGGGGAAATACTTCTTCCCTAAAACTGTATTAAGAAAATTTGAATGGAATGAAATATGTTTTGATGTAGCAGAATTATTATTTTATCTTTCCAAACCAGCATTTGTTAAATGTTTAACTGCTAATAACTGTCCAGGCTTCCGTGGTGGCTCTGCTGGTAAAGAATCCACCTGCAATGCAGAAGACCTGGGTTTGATCCCTGGGTTGGAATGATCCCCTGTAGAAGGGAAAGGCTACCCACTCTAGTATTCCAGCCTGGAGAATTCCATGGACTGTATAGTCCATGCGTTTGCAGAGTCAGACATGACTGAGCAACTTTCACTATTCACTAATAACTGTTCAGCCTGAAGTAAGAACTTTCAAAAATCTTTGAACACAGACACTCTAACTTAATTCCCCTCTGGGATAAATATTTTGCATGTACTTTTAGGTTACATATTCACAACAGGCACAGAACTCTTTTATTATATATTTTATTTTCATATAAATTAACATCCTAGAAAAACTAAAATAGAAACACTAAATACAGTATTGCACATAGCAATCTCTGTTAAATGCCCCATTATATCATCGAAGCTCATACACACATGAAGGGACTGAAGGAGACAGGAAGATGGCAGAATAGCAACCAGAGAGCCACTACTGTGTCTGTGCACATCAACTACAGACTGAAAGGTAAGGACAGTATTTTACATAAATAGAAAACATTGAAGGGTTAATAGGGTAGCAGAGATGTGCCTGCAAACGGGTCTCTCTGCTTGGGCTGAATGTCCTTGCAAACGAGGCGTTCTGCCAAGAGCCTGGACAGAGCCTTGAGTTTAATGGTTCCTTGCAAACGAGGGAGCATTCCCTTCTTGTGATAAGAAGGAAAAGAGGGCTTTGGACAGACTCTGCAGTAGACAGGGATATCACTCCCCTTGCTGTACGATAACATGTATGCACCTGCGCTGTGCTGAAAAGGCTTATTTATGTAGTCTGGAATTCTTCCTTGGGGGCTTTATAATATTAAACAGCAAATTGTTTGCGCAGTTCTGTTCTTCCGGCTGGAGAGTGTATTGTCCGTCTCTTGTGTGTCTCTTGTGTTTTGTCTTTGTGTCATTTCACTCGCAACAAAACATAGTTACAATTCAGATTTTTTTTTAAGTTGCCTCCATAATTGGTTTGCAATAGCAACAGATTCTCCCCTTTATTCATAGCCATACCCTAACACATATAATTTTTAAAAATCTATTAATGTTAGACAAAACCATCACAATGCTTCAGGAGTGACTTAAAGAAAACCCCAATAAAGTCACAATACTCAGGCAGGTGGATTTAATGAACAAGTCCTAGGTAGATATCAATCCATCTAAAGTAAGTAAGTAAGTAAGTAAGTAAAGTCGTTTAGTCGTGTCCGACTCTTTGCGACCCCGTGGACTGTAGCCTACCAGGCTCCTCCCTCCATGGGATTCTCCAGGCAAGAGTACTGGAGTGGGTTGCCATTTCCTTCTCCAAAAGTTACTCTTTTTTTTTTTTTTGCCAACAGTTAGTCACGTTTGGCAACTTTATGAGGATCATTTAAAAGCACTGAGAAGAGCAACGGTAAACTTTGCAGAGAGGCACAGCTTTGGTTTAACTGACCTTTGCTGCAGATTGGTTTTATGTAGGTCCTAAAAGAAATGATTGATAAAGGGCTTCATTTAACTTAAAATTATGATTCCTGCCTATAGTAAATGATTTATAGAAAGGGTTTTCCTTTTACTATATTTTTTCCTATTCATTGTGTAATGAGTAAAAAAAAAAAAAGTGATAATCTTCTTTCACAAATATGTAGTTACAGAGACCAACCCAAGAGCTGGGAAAGCCTTATCTATGTCACATATAAATGGTACCTCAATTTTAAAATAAAAAAAATTATATGTAGATGTAAAACTGATACAAACAAGTCACTAGAAATATTAACCATTAATTTAAATGCAGTGACGTGGAGTACTGGTCGTCAGGAGAAAGAGTGTTTCGTTGTGACAGGGAATATTCTCACAACAGTAAGTTGGAGGTTACCGTTTAGCATGTTCAGAATTAATGCAGATATTGCCTCTTACACATGCTGTTTTGGTCTATTGGTAAAATACCATAAACTTTTACAAAAAGAAAAGGTGTCACATTCTCCACTGGCCTACTGCTTTTGCATTTTTATATGAATACAGTGTAGAATTCAACAACCAGTAAACTGGAAAACATAAAGATTATGCAAGAAGCCAAGAAGAAAGGTGATCAAAATGATGAGCTTCCTTCCTGCCCTCAGGCGGGCTGAATTTTGTGAAAGCAGCTGCAGTGACTCATTTTTGTTCTGCTTTTCATTGGTCAGGTTTTCATGCTTATTTTTGCTTTCTGAAATAAATGCACCAGGTAAGAGAAATAGTTAGAAGAACTAACTTTAAAGAAAGTATGAAGTTTAGAATTGCATTTTCATTTGGATCAAATTCTTTGAGAAAAGGTTAAAGACCCACAAGCTCATAAATGAGAAAAGATATAAGTAAAGTCTATTTATCTCTTAGAATTTTCACTAATGTTGAGGGGAAAAAAAGGTTAAAAATTTAGCTTCTAATCGATGTGAAAGAGTATCAGCTCACCTTTCTCATTTTCAATCTTATGTACAAACACATAAATATGAAAATTGAACGGAGGCTTCATCTCATTGTTAATGTGATTTAATTCTCTTCTATGACTCAGATGGTAAAGAATCTGCCCACAATGCTGGAGACCTGAGTTCAACCCCTGGGTCAGGAAGATCCCCTGGAGAATGGAATGGTGATGTATTCCACTATTCTTGCCTGGGGAATTCCATGGACAGAGGAGCTTGGCAGCCTATCGTCTATGGGGTCACAAAGAGTTGGACACAACTGAGGGACTAACATACTTTCATCTCATTGTTAATGTGATTTAATTATTTTCTGTCCTTATAACAGCAAAATTGTGGTTGCTGCTGCTGCTGAGTTGTGTCAGTTGTATCCGACTCTTTGTGACCCCGGACCACAGCCCACCAGGCTCCCATCCCTGGGATTCTCCAGGCAAGAATACCGGAGTGTGTTGCCATTTCCTTCTCCAGTGCATGAAAGTGAAAAGTGAAAGTGAAGTCGCTCAGTCATGTCTGACTCTTCACGACCCCATGGACTGTAGCTTACTACTGTAGCGACTTCACTTTCACTTTTCACTTTCATGACTGGAGAAGGAAATGGCAACCCACTCCAGTATTCTTGCCTGGAGAATCCTGGGGATGGGAGCCTGGTGGGCTGCAGTCTATGGGGTCACACAGAGTCAGACATGACTGACGTGACTTAGCAGCAGCAGCAACCACAATTATGCTGTTATAATTGTGGTTAGTAAATAACTATTCCTTCTCATTCTACACATGTACTTGAAGATTTACTTTCATCAAAAAGACAGAACATAAACCAAACCATAATATAATACTTGTTGTTCAATAAGATTTCGACACAGAGAAATGGAAGGGAAAATATCTTTTAAATGCAGATACAAGTTCTAACTTTTTCTAAATAAAGCTGTTTAATTGTGGCCCAATTTGGATAATTTGAATATCTTGCACTTACACTATATTAGACTAACTCAATTCAAAACGCTATTTTAAGGTCTAACCCAACTTTTCATTTAAAATAGCATTTACTAACTCTGTAGTCCCAAGTGATAATCCCTCAAACATTCAACAAAACATAAGACAGCATCACATGGACTCATCATGTCCACCAAACCCTTCCCTTCCTGGTGCACAACCTGGTGTTTTATCTTGAAGGGAAAAATGAGCAAAGAGGGAACAGCTTGGCTTGTTACACTTGGCTGTGGGCTGACAGCTGCTGGTAACCCCCTGTGTGGCCTGAGCTCCTGGTCTGAGCAAAGAACAATGCTGCACCTGGAACTCCCTGTGTTAGGCCCCAAGTGTACTCGTTGGATTACAACAGCTGTGCTGTGACCCATGTGTGATGAGGAGAGTGAAAGATGGCCCCCAACTCCACCAGCAGCCCCCCACATATATGCACCCCCTCAGTGGATCTGTCTTGATGGTTAGGCTTTGAATGCTGAACACCGAGATTCTTGTAGACTCTGGTACCTGATTACAGGCAGAAGGAAAAGCAGATTCTCTAAGTTGGAAGCTCACTATTTGTTCAAACTTAAGAGGAAGATTATTAAAATATTATTAGGTGGATTTGTGTATTCTGACAAAAGAGTGTTTAAAAGTCAGAGAAAACCACAAATCAAAAAACAGAATAAATACAATTCCAGTCATGTCTTAGTTTTATTTTATAGAGTGACTTTCCCTTTTTCTGTCTACAAACCTTTCAACATCTTTTACTCTAGGTGGGGAGAAAACACATGATATAAACAAAGACTTACAAAGATCACTACAGTGCATCTATAGTAGGTGAGCAAGTATCATGAAGGATTTGATTTATTAGAGAAAAATAATATCATATAGACAGGAATGTTACCTGATACTTGATTTAAAAACATAATAGAACTAGAGGTGAATTCATCCAGTGGCTCTTAACTTGGAATCAAAGAAGGTTGAATGGAATAGGACAGAAGCACGTTTATATTTGTAGGCATACTAAAGGAGTCTTACACACAGGACAATAAAGAAATAGCCATCATATTCAGGTGAGGGTGCTGAGATTGGCTCCATTATATAAATGAGGATGGCACTACTACATAAATTAGAATCATTAATGAAATAAGCAGTATCATATAAGAATTCATATGTTTGTTTAAAATGATCTCAGATTCAGTTTCTACATTATGTTTCCCCAGGCATGGAAATCTATACGATGAATACTTGGGACAGGTTTGTTTGTTTGTTTTTTAATTGAGCTTCATCAAGCATGGGAACCAGTCATTTGAAGACAGAAAATAGAGACTGAGCAGTAATGTTTGAACACATCTAGGATTTCCTTTTAAACACATACTTCAAGGAAAACAGTATTGAATTTACCAGAGGAACAATTAAAAGAGGACATCATTGGAAGGGAGGTTGCATAGCAAGTCTGGCCCTGCGGTCTGATGCTGGGGTAGCATCTGCTCACTTGGCCCCTTGTGTCCCTCAGGGAGGACAGGGGCTCAAGAATTCAGAACAGTATCACTACTAGGACTGCCCAGAGCTGCTGCAAAGATCCAAAAAGCTTCACTTTAAAAGTTCTTTAGAGGGCTTCCCTGGTGATCCAGTGGCTTCTCCCAATGCAGGGGCCTGGGTTCAATTTCTGGTCAGTGAACTAGATCCCATACACTGCAAGTAAGAGCTTGCATGCCACAGTTAAATATCCCATGTGTGGCAACTAAGACCTAGTGCAGCTTTTTTAAAAAAGGCACTAAAAGTTCTTTATAAATGCTATAAAATGTTATGAATGATTGCTTCTACTATGCAAATAGTAAGAAATATGTGTATTAGTTGCTCAGTTGTGTCCGACTCTTTGTGACTCCAAGGACTATAGCCTTCCAAGTTCCTCTGTCCATGGAATTCTCTAGGCAAGAATACTGGAATAGGTTGCCATTCCTTTCTCAAAGGATCTTCTCAACCCAGGGATTGAACCCATATCTCCTGCATTGCAGACAGATTCTCTACTGCCTAAGCCACCAGTGAAGCCCAAGAAATATGTAGGCTGGAATTCTACTAATAGAAACAGGTGCCATTGAAAGAAAATAACCTACTAGGTTAATTTATTTTTATTATTGTGATTCTCCTTGGGAGTTAAAAATAGAGTACTTCTTGAGAAATTGACAAAGCTGTGATTTATCTTAATAAAAGACTTATGGAGATCTTGAAACCTGTTCCCTGAAAGAAATGAGTTATAAATATATTTCTTAAACCCGATGGCAAAGTTTCTAATGACAGAATTCATCTCCTATCCAGCTGAATGAATCCCTGTTTTTAAACAACAGAATGAAGCAAATCATTGAGTGCAGCAGCTATGAGGTTACTGTTACAGCTCACAGAATGGCACGATGGATCAAAGTAAATCTCTCTCTCTCTCTCTTTTTTTAAGCAGTTAGTGAAAATCCAGTAGATCCTCTCTTAAATTTACTTAGAATTCTTTAAGGCATTTTTGTTATTTTTTTTTTAATGTGCTTCACAAGTATTTAGACCCCAAAGCATCTTAATTTTCTTACTATCTTATTTTCTAAGTATCACAGAAAGCTCAGTCTAATACAAACATTTTAAGTTTTACACAGTAAACAACTGTGGCCATTCCTACAGCAGGAGGACTAGAGAGTGGTGGTCAGGATGCCTGAGTCAACGCAGGACTGAGGGCCCTGAAACCCAGGTAAGATTCACAGGTGTGCGCAGACGCCAAGGATGTTGCCCCCAGCTCAGGGTTCAGGGCAGTTGTTCCTTAGACGGTTTCAAAGAGAAATCTTAGTTTTCCATACTTTCCTTAGAAGGGGAAATGGGGCTGAGAGCAAGGACTCTGTATAGAATAACCTGGGAGTGCTGGCGGGGATCCTGTTGCCCTAGGACTCCCCACTGAGACCAGGGCTCCTCCACCCTACTGGTTCAGGCTGTGGATATGAACATGACTGATGGGGCAAGTGGTTCCTGTCTTCCCAGACTCTTGGCTGCACACACGGCTGAGGCCTGGAGCTGGGCCCTGGGTGCCAGATGGCCGAGAGGATTCCCAAAGTCAGGTGCAGAGGAATTTTGGAAAAGCAGCTCCCATGCCAGGGTGGCTCTGTTTCAGGTCAGTTCCCCAGGATGTGCTTGCTTGGAAGCAGGAGATGCAGGCACTTGTGGGCAGCTCTCTGGGCAAGCCCATCTATCCTAAGCCTCCTAGCAAATGCTTCTCTCAAATGCCAGTTCTCTTTCAACAAAACTCTGACAAGACTTTCCCCCCACACTTTAGGCCAGGAGAAAAAAAAAGTGTCCCTGGAGGTGAGCTGGCAGAAGTAAGAGGAAAACTACTGAGGGAAGAGGGGATGGAAAGGCCCCAGTCCCCTCCTGCTCAGGCCTTCCTCTGGGCACTGGGGATAGCCCATGAGCTCCAAGTGCAAGCCTGCTGATAACCCCTTTCCCTTCTGCCTCACCCCTCCAGTCAATGATTCCTAAAAAAATTTTAAAACTGTGTAGGAAAAAGAAGTTCATTACATAACTAGATACTAAGTGAAACGGCATAGTGGTGATAACATTTCAAATAACAAAAGTGAACTACACGTCCAATTTGGAAAGGAGAAGGGAATAGGACCTCCTTCACAAAGGGCTTCCCTGATAGCTCAGTTGGTAAAGAATCCACTCACAATGCGGGAGACCTGGGTTTGATCCCTGGGTTGGGAAGATCCCCTGGAGAAGGGAAAGGCTATCCATGCCAGTATTCTGGTCTGGAGAATTCCATGGACTAGTCCATGGCCGCAAGGAGTCGAACACAACTGAGCGACTTTCACTTCACAAGAGAGAAAGCAGCCTGGTGAACAAGGAAGAAACCAGGGCTTGGCATTTGAGTTTAACTTCCAGTGAGGCACTTGAGTTTAACTCCAGTGAGGCACTTGAGTTTAACTTCCAGTGAGGATGGGGATGGGGGTCTGTGGATGGTGTGGCAGAGATATAACTCTTGCAAGATTCATGATGATTCTTTCTAATATGGCTCTGCCCTTGATTAAGCATTCCTTTAATACTGTACCTTGTTAGTCAGTCTCCCAACAGAAACAAAAGCCATACATATGTTGCTGTTGTCATTCAGTTGAAAGGGAAGGGAGCCACTCCTCTAACACTGAGCAGTAATAATCCAGTCTAAGTGAGTGTCCCAGGAGCCGGTTCGAGCATCAGGTCTGGAGCAGAGAAGAGTCTTCCAACCACAGGCTGAGAGCTGTGCTCTCCTCCACCACCAGCTTAGCAGAGTCACCTGGACTCTTCGGTCTAAAAAATAATGCTAGCTTTCCTTCTTTCTTGTCTCTCTGCTTTTGGTGATGCTGTTTTTTCAAAACCACTGAAGTGATGAGAGAAGAGTTTTCATTTTCACATGGTTTTTTTCGTTCACATTTTCTGCTTATTGAAGAAGC
>NW_017196764.1:0-8366 GCF_001704415.2 Capra hircus
GGAAGGAAGCGTGACACTGCTGCTGCAATTCGGAGGAAAGCACACTGCATGCCCCTACTGAGACGAGGACTGACTCCCCTGGGGAGACTCCGAGGTACCCCAAGATCCATGTCAGCACTGGAGAGGAATCCTCACGTTCCGGCTCCACTCCACACAAGGTCTTAAGCCCCGGCATGGACGGCAGAGAATCCCGAGAGGCCCCCGAGCAACTCGCATGGGGACTGGCCTTTCCTGAGGCCACCAGAGCGGGTCCCTGAGGTCTCCGTCGTAAGACGAGAGGACCTGCCGCAACTAGAAACAATCCAGGAGGTTGTCCCCTCCAGGCGAGATGAGGCCCATTTCCGCTGAGGCGCTCTCGAGGCTAATCACACCTAACCTCTGGAACTTCCAAAGGGTCCTTCACACCCTTGCTGCAACTCAAGAAGTTCCCCGACATTCCCGTCTCTACTTCAGAGTAAGCACGAGAGCCCGCCCACATCCAGAGGAGCCCCGTTTCCGCCTCCTAGCTCGAGAGGAGGGATCCTTTCCCTGCGTGGTCGGGAAAGAATTCCCGGCATTCCCGTCGCATCTCAAGAGGAGGCGCTCTCCACTGGAAGGCGAGAGGAACTCCCGGGTCTTGCCACCATTCCAGAGTCCCGCAGATGTCTAAGTCCATTCCAGGAAATCTGTTTTCCCTCGATTGCCGCGACTTTCAAGCCGAGGATCGACTCACACCACGTGGCACGTGGGACAGCCCTGTGAGAAAGCCTTCTGGGAAAGCCTCGTGGGAGAGCCTCAAGGGAAAGCCACAGATCCCTTGATCAGGCGAAGGGAAGCGTGACACTGCTGCTACAGCTCGGGAGGAAAGCGCACGTGCATGCCCCCACTCGAGACGAGGACTGACTCCCCTGGGGAGACTCCCAGAAATACCCCAAGATCCATGTCAGCACTGGAGAGGAATCCTCAGGTTCCGGGCACCGTCTCCACACAAGGTTTTAGGCCCCGGCATCGACGGCAGAAGAATCCCGAGAGGCCCCGAGCAACTCGCTTGGGACTGGCCTTTCCTGAGGCCACCAGAGCGGGTCCCTGAGGTCCCCGTCGTAAGTCGAGAGCACCTGCCGCAACTTGAGAACATCCAGGAGTTCTCCCCTCAGGCGAGATGAGGCCCATTTCCGCTGAGGCGTCTCGAGGCTAATCACACCTAACCTTTGAACTTCCAAAAGGACCCTTCACACCCTTGCTGCAACTCAAGAAGTTCCCCGACATACCCGTCTCCACTCGAGAGGAAGCACCAGAGACCGCCCACATCCAGAGGAGCCCCGTTTCCGCCTCCTAGCTCGAGAGGAGGGATCCTTTCCCTGCGTGGTCGGGAAAGAATTCCCGGCGTTCCCTGTCGCATCTCAAGAGGAGGTGCTCTCCACAGGAAAGGCGAGAGGAACTCCAGGGTCGTGCCACCATTCCCAGAGTCCCCCATGTCTTAGTCCATTTCAGGGGAAACCTGATTTCCCTGCACTGCCTCGAATTCTAGCGAGGATCGACTCACACCACGATGGCACGTGGACAGCACTGTGGGAAAGCCTCGTGGGAAAGCCTCGAGGGAAAGCCACAGATCCTTGATCCACGCGAGGGAAGCGTTGCACTGCTGCTACAGCTCGGGAGGAAAGCGCACGTTCATGCCCCCACACAAGACGACGACTAACTCCCCTGGGGAGACTTCAGAAGTACCCAAGATCCATGTCAGCACTGGGAGAGGAAACCTCAGGTTCCGGCACCGACTCCACACAGGGTCTTAGGCCCGGCATCGACGGAGAGGAATCCCGAGAGGCCCCAGAGCAACTCGCATGGGGACTGGCCTTTCCTGAGGCCACCAGACGGGTTCCCTGAGGTCCCCGTAGTAAGTCAAGAGCACCTGCCGCAACTCGAGAAAATCCAGGAGGTTCTCCCCTCCAGGCGAGATGAGGCCCTTTTCCTCTGAGGCGTCTCGAGGCTAACCATACCTAACATCTGGAACTTCCAAAGGGTCCTTCACACCCTTGCTGCAACTCAAGAAGTTCCCGACATACCTGACTCCACTCGAGAGGAAGCACGAGAATCCCGCCCACATCCAGAGGAGCCCCGTTTCCGCCTCATACCTCGAGGTCAGGTATCCTTTCCCTGCATGTTCGGGAAAGAATTCCCGGTGTTTCCCGTCGCATCTCATGAGGAGGCGCTCTCCACAGGAAAGGCGGAGGAACTCCAGGGTCATGCCACCATTCCAAGAGTCCCCCAGATATCTCAGTCTGCCGGGTCCAGCCCCGCTGGATCCAGGGAATTCGACGGATGGACGGCGTTGTCGTCGAAAGTCTTTTTTATTTATTAATGTAAGATTAGATTAAGAAATTATAGTGTAGTAAGAAGATTAACTGGAGGAAAAGGGCTGAATATCTTGTTTACGTGGAAGGCCAATAAAATTCCAGACAAAGAATTTTCACCATCTACGTTGGGCCACCAGCCCCTGCTTGAATATCTAAGGGTGCCTCACCTTAAGCTCCCTTTCGTGCAGGTCTTAACAGCCAGGCAAGTAAGTAGACCTGGCGAGCCTCCGCGCCCCCTGGTGGAGATTCAGCCTGAAGTTAAAGTAAAAAGCAGAGAGAAGGAAAGGGAGAGAAGAAGAAAGAGAGAAAAAGACACGGGGGAGCCTGAGTCTCAAGAAACCAGGCCGAGAGACTAGTTCGAGAAACTGGTCCGAGAAACTGGCCCCATCCTTTATTGTTCATAAAGCCTTTTATACTTTTGATAAAACATGGAGTTCAATGGGTAACACAAAATTATGTAGCGTTTGCACCCCAGACTCTTTCTGTACATCATTTTGTATACAAAAGGTCTCTGGTGATTTACATTATCTTCTGGCCAAGAGGCTTGTTAAACACTTTTTGGCTCTCTTCCTTAATGAATGTTAATTTTGTTTCCTCTGAAGTGTTTTTCTTTAATCTGCATTTCCTTAAAGCATTAAAGTTACATCTCTATAAAACAAAGGTGCAGTGGGTTATAACAAAGAAGGTACTTAACTCAAAGATCTAATGTTGCTAATACCAGGTCTACTACTTGTTTTTTTAATATATACCAACTCTATCTAAAAATAAAGGATATGAAAATTTAGCAGCAAGCATTGACCCAAAAAATGAAACTTTTAATCAGTCCTATTATAAAGATTTTGACTCCTCGGATGCCCCTACATTCCTAGGATGCTTTAAGCTTCCTGTGCCTCCTGGGGAAAGGAGGCCTCAAACAATCACATGCCCAGCTGTACGAGTCCTGCAGGCAGGCTAGAAAGCATTCAGAGGGGTTTTTGGATTGAAACACTCTTTCAAATGCTGAAGACTAAAGCCCTGAATTGACTTTTTCCAGAAAATGTCAGAAGAGTGGAAAAGCAGAGCAAAAAGCCGGCAGATTTTTTGTTGGGGTATGTGCGTAGGAACTTCCAGAGGGTCCCTGAAGTCTGAACACACCATGCCTATGTCAGTTTTCTTCCTCATGACGTTATCACGGACGGAGTCCTCATACTGGCTCCCAGCATCAGTCCAATCCAGAGGAACCTGTTTTCCCTGCACTGCCTCGACTTTCACGCTGAGGATCAACTCACACCACGGTGGCACGAGGGAAAGCCCTGTGAGAAAGCCTCGTGGGAAAGCCTCCAGGGAAAGCCACAGATCCCTTGATCCACACGACGGAAGCGTGACCCTGCTGCTACAGCTCGGAGGAAAGCACACGTGCGTGCCCTCACTTGAGAGGAGGATTGACTCTCCAGGGGAGACTCCAGAAGACCCCAATATCCATGTCAGCACTGCCAGAGGAAACCTCAGGTTCCGGCCCGAACCACACAAGTTGTTCGGCCCGGGCATCAACAGGAGAGTTATCAAGAGAAGCCCCCCAGCATCTGGCATGGGGACTGGCCTTTGATGAAGCCACCAGAGCGGGTCCCTGACGTCCCGTCGTAAGTCGGGAGCACCTGCCGCAACTCGAGAAAATCCAGGAGGTTCTCCCCTCCAGGCGAGATGAGGCCCATTTCCAATGAGGTGTCTCGAGGCCTAATTACATCTAATCTCTGGAACTTCCAAAGGGTCCTTCACACCCTTGCTGCAACTCAAGAAGTTCCCCGACATTCCCATCTCCACTCGAGAGGAAACACGAGGGTCCTGCCCACATCCAGAGTAGCCCCGTTTCATCCTCCTAGCTAGAGATGAGGATCCTTTCCCTGCTTGGTCGGGAAAGAACTTCCGGCATTCCCGTCGCATCTCAGGTGGAGGCGCTCTCCACAGGAAGGGAGAGAGGAACTCCATGGTCGTGCCACCATTTCAAGCGTCCCCAGATGTCTCAGTCCATTCCAGAGGATCTTGTTTTTACAGAGTGCCTAAACTTTCATGCCGAGGATCGCCTCACACCACGGTGGCACGGGGACAGCCCTGTGGGAAAGCCTCGTGGAAAGCCTCTAGGAAAAGCCTAGAGGAAAAGCCACAGATCCATTGATCCACGCGACGGGAAGCATGACACTGCTGCTACAGCTCGGGAGGAAGGGCATGCGCATGCCCCCACTCGAGACGAGGACTGATTCCCCTTGGGAGACTTCAGAAGTATCCCAAAAACATGTCAGCACTGGAGAGGAATACTCAGGTTCTGCCCCCACTCCACACAAGGTCTTGGGCCCCGGCATCTACCGGTGAGGAATCCGAGAGGCCCTCTAGCAACTCACATGGGAACTGGTCTTTCCTAAGGCCAACAGAACGGGTCCCTGAGGTCCCCGTCGTAAGTCGAGAGCACCTGCCACAACTCGAGAAAATGAAGGAGATTCTCCCCTTCAGGCGAGATGAAGCCCATTTCCACTGAGACGTCTCGAGGCTAATCACACCTAACCTCTGGAACTTCCAAAGGGTCCTTCACACCATAGCTGCAACTCAAGAAGTTCCACGAGAGACCCGTCGCCACTACATAGGAATCACCAGGGTACCACCCACATCCAGAGGAGCCCCAATTCCCCCTCCTAGCTCAATGTGAGGGATCCTTTCCCTGATTGGCCCGGGAAAGAATTCCTGTCGTACCTGTCGCATCTCAAGAGGAGGCACGCTCCACAAGAAAGGTGAGAGGAACTCCAGGGTCGTTCCACCATTCCAAGAGTCCCCCAGATGTCTCAGTCCTTTCCAGAGGAACTTGTTTACCCTGCACTGCCTCGACGTTCACGGGAGGACCGACACACACGATGGTGGCACGTGGACAGCCCTGTGGGAAAGCCTCGTGGGAAAGCCTCGAGGGAAAACAAGAAACCCCTTGATCAAACCCAACGGGAAAATTGACTCTGCTCCTAATGCTCGGGAGAAAAGCGCACGTGCATGCCCCCATTGGAGACGAAGATGACTCCCCTGTGGAGACTCCAGTAGTACCCAAGATCCATGTTAGCACTGGAGAGGAAACCTCAGGTTCGGGCACCGACTCCAAACAAGGTCTTAGGCCCCGTCATCGACCGAGAGGAATCCCGAGAGGCCCCTTAGCAACTCGCAAGTCGACTGGCATTTCCTGAGTGGACCAGAGCGGGTTACATAAGTCCGGTCGTAACTGGAGAGCACCTGCTGAAACTCGAGAAAATCCAGGAGGTTCTCCCCTGCAGGCGAGATGAGGCCCATTTCCGCTGAGGCGTCTCGAGTCTAATCACACCTAACCTCTGGAACTTCCAAAGGGTCCATCACACCCTTGCTGCAACTCAAGAAGTTCACCGACATACCCGTCTCCACACGAGAGGAAGCACCAGAGACCCGCCCACATCCAGAGGAGCCCCGTTTCCGCCTCCTAGCTCGAGAGGAGGGATCCTTTCCCTGCGTAGACAGGAAAGAATTCCTGGCGTTCCTGGCGCATCTCAAGAGGAGGCGCTCTCCACAGGAAAGGCGAGAGGAACTCCAGGGTCGTGCACCATTCCCAGAGTCCCCCAGATGTCTCAGTCCATTTCAGGGAAACCTGATTTCCCTGCACTGCCTCGAATTTCTAGCCGAAGATCGACTCACACCACGATGGCACATGAAACAGCCCTGTGGAAAGCCTCGTGGGAAAGCCACGAGGGAAAGCCACAGATCCCTTGATCCATGCAAAGGAAGCGTGACACTGCTGCTACAGCTCGGGAGGAAAGCGCACGTTCATGCCCCCACACAAGACGACGACTAACTCCCCTGGGGAGACTCCAGAAGTACCCCAAGATCCATGTCCACACTGGAGAGGAATCCTCCGGTTCCGGCACCGACTCCACACAAGGTCTTAGGCCCGGCATCGAAGGGAGAGGAATCCTGAGAGGCCCCGAGGAACTCGCATGGCTCCTGGCCTTCCTGAGGCCACTAGAGCGGGTCCCTGAGGTCCCCGTCGTAAGTCGAGAGCACCTGCCGCAACTAGAGAAAATCCATTAGGTTCTCCCCTCCAGGCGAGATGAGGCCCATTTCCGCTGAGCGTCTCGACGCTAATCACACCTAACCTCTGGAACTTCCAAAGGGTCCTTCACACCCTAGCTGCAACTCAAGAGGTTCCAGGAGAGACCCGTCGCCACTCCATAGGAATCACCAGGGTACCACCCACATCCAGAGGAGCCCCAATTCCCCCTCCTGGCTCAAGATGAGGGATCCTTTCCCTGATTGGCCGGAAAAATTCCTGTCGTACCTGTCGCATCTCAAGAGGAGGCACGCTCCACAAGAAAGGTGAGAGGAACTCCAGGGTCGTTCCACCATTCCAAGAGTCCCCCAGATGTCTCAGTCCTTTCCAGAGGAACTTGTTTACCCTTCACTGCCTCGACGTTCACGGGAGGACTGACTCACACGATGGTGGCACGTGGGACAGCCTGTGGAAAGCCTCGGTGGGAAAGCCTCGTGGGAAAGCCTCGAGGGAAAACAAGAAACCCCTTGATCAACCCAACGGGAAAATTGACTGCTGCTCCTAATGCTCGGAGAAAAGCGCACGTGCATGCCCCCATTGGAGATGAAGATGACTACCCTGTGGAGACTCCAGTAGTACCCCAAGATCCATGTCAGCACTGGAGAGGAAACCTCAGGTTCGGGCACCGATTCCAAACAAGGTCTTAGGCCCCGTCATCGACCGGAGAGGAATCCCGAGAGGCCCCTTAGCAACTCCAAGTCGACTGGCATTACCTGAGCGGACCAGAGCGGTTACATAAGTCCCGTCGTAACTGGAGAGCACCTGCTGAAACTCGAAAACCCAGGAGGTTCTCCCCTGCAGTCGAGATGAGGCCCATTTCCGCTGAGGCGTCTCGAGTCTAATCACACCTAACCTCTGGAACTTCCAAAGGGTCCTTCACACCCTTGCTGCAACTCAAGAAGATCCCCGACATACCCCTCTCCACTCGAGAGGAAGAACAAGAGTCCCGACCACATCCAGAGGAGCCCCGTTTCAGCCTCGTACCTCGCGGTCAGGTATCCTTTCCCTGTATGTTCCGGAAAGAATTCCCGGTGTCCCGTCGCATCTCATGAGGAGGCGCTCTCCACAGGAAAAGGCGAGAGAAACCAGTGTCGTGCCATCATTCCAAGAGTCCCCCAGATATCTCAGTGTGCCGGTGTCCAGCCACGCTGCATCCAGGGAATTTGACGGATTCTATGGACCGTTGACGTGGAAAGTCTTGTGTATTTATTAATGTAAGATTAGATTAAGAAATTATAGGTAGTAAGAAGATTAACTGGAGGAAAAAGGCTGAATAGCTAGGTTACGCGGGAAGGCCAATAAAATTCCCGACAAGGAATTTCTGGCGGACTCTGGAATGGTGCACGACCCTCGAGTTCCTCTGTGACTTTCACACTAGGCTTTTCCCACAGGGCCTTTTCCACGAGTCTTATCCACAGGCTGTCCCACGTGCCACCGTGGTGTGAGTCGATCCTCGGCTTTGAAAGTCGAGGCAGGGCAGGGAAAACAGGTTTCCCTGGAATGGACTGAGACATCTGGGACTCTGGGAATGGCTTGCACGACCCTGGAGTTCCTCTCGCCTTTCCTGTGGAGAGCACCTCCTCTTGAGATGCGACGGGACGCCGGGAATTCTTTCACGACCACGCAGGGAAAGGATCCCTCCTCTCGAGCTAGGAGCGGAAACGTGGCTCCTCTGGATGTGGGCGGGACTCTCTTCTTCCTCTCGAGTGGAGACGGTATGTCCGGGATCTTCCTGAGTTGCAGCAAGGGTGTGAAGACCCTTTGGAAGTTCCAGAGGTTAGGTGTGATTAGTCTCGAGACGCCTCAGCGGAAATGGGCCTCATCTCGCCTGGAGGTGAGAACCTCCTGGATTTTCTCGAGTTGCGGCAGGTGCTCTCGACTTACGACGGGGACCTCAGGACACGCTCTGGTGGCCTCAGGAAAGCCATCCCCATGCGAGTTGCTCT
>NW_017196765.1:0-8366 GCF_001704415.2 Capra hircus
CTCCTGGGAATGCCTCGAGGGAAAGCCACTTGATCCATGATCCACGCGCCGGGGGGTGACACTGCTGCTACAACGCGGGAGGAAAGCGCACGTGCATGCCCCCACTGAGAGGAGGACTGACTCCCCTGGGGTGACTCCAGAAGTACCCTAAGATCATGTCAGCACTGGAGAGGAATCCTCAGTTCCAGCACCGACTCCACACAAGGTCTTAGGCCCTGGCATCGAAGGGAGAGGAATCCCAAGAGGCCCCCGAGCTACTCGCATGGGGACTGGCCTTTCCTGAGGCCACCAGAGCGGGTCCCTGAGGTCCCCGTCTTAAGTCGAGAGCACCTGCAACAACTCGAGAACATCCAGGAGGTTCTCCCCTCCAGGCGAGATGAGGCCCATTTCCGTTGAGGCGTCTCGAGGCTAATCACACCTAACCTCTGGAACTTCCAAAGGGTCCTTCACACGCTTGCTGCAACTCAAGAAGTTCCCGACATACCAGTCTCCACTCGAGAGGAAGCACGAGGGTCCCGCCCACATCCAGAGGAGCCTGGTTTCCACCTCTAGCTTGAGATTAGGGATTCTTTTCCTGCTTCGTCTGGAAAGAATTCCCGGCTTTCCCGTCGCATCTCAAGAAGAGGCGCTCTCCAATAGGAAAGGGAGAGAAACCCAGTGTCGTGCCACAATTCCAAGGGACCCCCAGATGTCTCAGTCCATTCCAGAGGAACTTGTTTTCCCTGCACTGCCTCTACTTTCACGCCGAGGATCCACTCACTCCACCATGGCATGTCCCACGTGGGACAGCCCTGTGGGAAAGCCTCGTCGGAAAGCCTCGAGGGAAAGCCACAGATCCCTTGATCCCCGCGACGGGAAGTGTGACACTGCTGCTACAGTTCGTGAGGAAAGCTCACGTGCATGCCCCCACACGAGATGAGCACTGACTCCCCCAGGAGAGACTCGAGAAGTACCCCAAGATCCATGTCAGCACTGGAGAGGAATCCTCAGGTTTAGCCCCGACTGCCACACAAGGTCTTAGGCCCCGACATCGACGGGAGAGGAATCCCGAAAGGCCCCCTTGCAACTCCCATGGGCACTGGCCTTTCCTGAGGCCACCAGAGCGGGTCCCTGAGGTCCCCGTCGTAACTCGAGAGACCCTGCCCCAACTCTAGAAAATCCAGGAGGTTCTCCGCCACAGGCGAGATGAGGCCCATTTCCTCTGAGGCGTCTGGAGGCTCATCACACCTAAACTCTGGAAATTCAAAAGGGTCCTTGCTGCAACTCAAGAAGTTCCCCGACATACCCGTCTCCACTCGAGAGGAAGCACGAGGGTCCCGCCCACATCCAGAGGAACCCCTTTCCGCCTGGTAGCTCGAGATGAGGGATCCTATCCTTCTTAGTCAAGAAAGATTTTTCAGCGTTCCCGTGGCCTCTCAAGAGCAAGGGCTCTCAATAGGAAAGGCGAGAGGAACTCCAGGGTCGTGCCACCATTCCAAGAGTCCCCCAGATATCTCAGTCCATTTCAGAGGAACCTGTTCCCCGCAATGCCTCGACTTTCACGCCTAGGATCCACTCACACCATGGTGGCACGTGGGACAGCCCCTTGGGAAAGCCTCGTGGGAAAGCCACAGATCCCTTGATCCCCGCGAAGGGAAGCGTGACACATCTGCTACACTGTCCCTGAGGTCACGGTCGTATGTTGAGAGCACCTGCCCCCAACTCGAGAAAATCCAGGAGGTTCTCTGCTCCAGTCGAGATGAGGCCCATTTTCTCTGCGGGCGTCTCGAGAGTAATCACCTAAACTCTGGAACTTCCAAAGGGTCCTACACACCCTTGCTACAACTCAGGAGGTTCCCCGATATACCCGTCTCCACTCCAGAGGAAGCACGAGGGTCCGGCCTCCTCCAGAGGAGCTCCGATTTCCGCCTCCAATCTCGAGATGAGGGATCCTTCCCTGCTTCCTCGGGAAAGAATTCCCAATGTTTCCGAACGCATCTCAAGAGGAGGCGCGCTGCACAGGAAAGGCCGAGAGGAACTCATGGGTCGTGCCACCATTCCAAGTGCCCCCAGATGTCTCCGTCCATTCCAGAGGATCCTGTTTTCCCTGCACTGCTTCGACTTTCATGCCGAGGATCGGCTCACACCACGGTGGCACGTGGAGAGCCCTGTGGGAAAGCCTCGTGGGACAGCCTCGAGGGAAAGCCACAGATCCCTTGATCCACGCGACGGGAAGCGTGACACTGCTGCTAACAGCTCGGGGAGGAAAGCGGCACGTGCATGCCCCCACTCCGAGACGAGGACTGACTCCCCTGGTGAGACTCCAGAAGTACCCCAAGATGCATGTCAGCCCTGGAGAGGAATCCTCAGGTTCCGGCCCCGACTCCACACAAGGTCTTAGGCCCTGGCATCGATGGGGAGAGAAACAGCGACAGGCCCTCTAGCAACTCGCATGGGGACTGGCCTTTCCTGAGGTCACCAGAGCGGGTCCATGAGGTCCCCGTCGTAAGTCAAGAGCACCTGCCGCAACACTGGTAAAATCCAGGAGGTTCTCCCCTGCAGGCGGAGATGAGGCCCGTTTCCACTGAGGTGTCTCGAGGCTAATCACACTTGACCTCTGGAACTTCCAAAGAGTCTTTCACAGCCATGCTGCAACTCAAGAAGTTCCCCGACATACCCGTCTCCACTCAAGAGGAAGCACGAGGGTCCCGGCCACATCCAGAGGAGCTCCGTTTCCGGTTCGTAGCTCGAGAGGAGGGATCCTTTCCCTGCTTGGTCGGGAAAGAATTCCCTGGCATTCCCATCGGCATCTCAAGAGGATGCGCTCTCCAAAGGAAAGGGGAGAGGAACTGCAGGGTCGTGCCACCATTCCAAGATTCCCCCAGATATCTCAGTCCGTTCCACAGGAACCTGTTTTCCCTGCACTGGCCTCGGCTTTCACGCCGAGGATCGACTCACACCACCGGTGACACGTGGGACAGCCCTGTGGGAAAGCCTCGTGGGAAAGCATCGAGGGAAATCCACAGATCCCTTGGTCCACGCAAGGGGAAGCATGACACTGCTGCTACAGCATGGGAGGAAAGGGCACGCTCATGCCCCCACTCGAGACGAGTCCTGACTCCTTTGTGGAGACTCCAGAAGTACCCCAAAATCCATGTCAGCACTGGAGAGGAATCCTCAGCTTCCGGCCCCGACTCCACACAAGGTCTTAGGCCCGGCATCGACGGGAGAGGAATCACGAGGCCCCCTAGCAACACGCATGATAACTGGCCTTTCCTGCGGCAACCAGAGCGGGTCCCTGAATCCCCATCGTAACTCGAGAGCACCTGCTGAAACTCGGGAATATCCAGGAGGCCTCTCCATTCCAGGCGACATGAGGCCCATTTCCGCTGAGGCATCTTGAGACTAACCACACCTAACCTCTGGAACTTCCAATGGGTCCTTCACACCCTTGCTGCAACTCAAGAAGTTCCCTGACATACCAGTCTCCACTCGAGAGGAAGCACGAGAGTCCCGCCCACATCCAGAGGAGCCCCTGTTTCCGCCTCCTAGCTCGAGAGGAGGGATCCTTTCCCTGCGTGTTCGGGAAGGAATTCCGGCGTTCCCGTCACATATCAAGAGGGGGCGCTCCCCACCGGAAAGGCGAGAGGAACTCCAGGGTCGTGTCACCATTCCCAGAGTCCCCAGATGTCTCAGTCCATTCCAGGGAAGCCTGTTTCCCCGGCACTGCCTCGACTTTCAAACCGAGGATCGACTGACACCACGGTGGCACGTGGGACATCACTGGGGGAAAGCCTCGTTGGAAAGCCTGGTGGGAAAGCATCGTGGCAAAGCTCGAGGGAAAGCCACAGATCCTTTGATCCACGCGAAGGGAAGCGGGACACTGCTGCTACAGCTCGGGAAGAAAGCGCACGTGCATGCCCCCACTCGAGACGACGACTGGCTCCCCTGGGGAGACTCCAGAAGTACCCCAAGATCCATGTCAGCACTGGAGAGGAATCCTCAGGTTCCGGCACCAACTCCACACAAGGTCTTAGGACCCGGCATCGACGGGGAAGGATTCCCGAGAGGGCCCGAGTAACTCGCATGGGGACTGGCCTTTCCTGAGGCCACCAGAGCGGGTCCCTGAGGTCCCCGTCGAAAGTTGAGAGCACCTGTCGCAACTCGAGAAAATCCAGGACGTTCTCCCCTCCCGGCGAGATGAGGCCCATTTCCTCTGAGGCGTCCCAGGCTAATCACACCTAAACTCTGGAACTTCCAAAACGTCCTTCACATTCTTGCTGCAACTCAAGAAGTTCCCCGACATACCCGTCTCCACGCGAGAGGAAGCACGAGAGTCCCGCCACATCCAGAGGAGCCCGTTTCCGCCTCATAGCTCAAGAGGAGGGATCCTTTCCCTGCGTGGTCAGGAAAGAATTCTCGGCGTTCCCGTCGCATCTCAAGAAGGGACGCTGGTACACAGGAAAGGCGTATGGAACTCCAGGGTCGTTCCACCAATCCCAGAGTCCCCCAGATGTCTCAGGCCATTCCAGGAAACCTGTTTTCCCTGCACTGGCCTCGACTTTCAAGCGAGGATCGACTCACACGACGGTGGCACGTGGGACAGCCCTGTGGGAAAGCCTCGTGGGAAAGTCTCGTGGGAAAGCCTCGAGGGAAAGCCACAGATCCCTTGATCCACCGCGAAGGGGAGCGTGACACTGCTGCTCTCTCGGGAGGAAAGTTCACGTGCATGCCCTTACTCGGGACGAGGACTGACTCCCCTTTGGAGACTCCAGAAGTACCCCAAGATCCATGTCAGCACTGGCAGAGGAATCCTCAGGTTCCGGCACCGACTCCACACAAGGTCTTAGGCCCCAGCATCGATGGGAGAGGAATCCCGAGAGGCCCCCGAGCAACTCGTATGGGGACCTGCCTTTCCTGAGGCCACCAGAGCGGGTCCCTGATGTCCCCGTCGTAAGTCGAGAGCACCTGCCGCAACTCGAGAAAACCCAGGAGGTTCTCCCTTCCAGGCGAGATGAGGACCATTTCCGCTGAGGTGTCTCAAGGCTAATCACACCTAACCTCTGGAACTTCCAAAGGGTCCTTCACACCCTTGCTGCAACTCAATAAGATCCCCAACACACCCGTCTCCACTGGAGAGGAAGCACGAGAGTCCCGCCCACATCCAGAGGAGCCCCGTTTCCGCCTCCTAGCTCGAGAGGAGGGATCCTTTCCCTCAGTGATCGGGAAAGAGTTCCCAGTTTTCCCGGCGCATCTTAAGAGGACGCGATCTCCACAGGAAAGGCGAGAGGAACACCAGGGTCGTGCCACCATTCCCAGAGTCCCCCAGATGTCTCAGTCCATTCCAGGGAAACCTGTTTTCCCTGCAATGCCTCGACTTTCAAGCCGAGGATCCACTCACACCACGGTGGCACGTGGAACAGCCCTGTGGGAAAGCCTCGTGGGAAAGCCTCAAGGGAAAGCCACAGTTGCTTTGATCAAAGCGAAGGGAAATGTGACACTGCTGCTACAGCTCGGGAGGAAAGCTCACGTGGCATGGCCCCTCTCGAGAGGAGGACTGACTCCCCTGGGGAGAGTACAGAAGTACCCCAAGATCCACGTCAGCACTGGCAGAGGAATCCTCACGTTCCGGCACCGACTCCAAATAAGGTCTTAGGCCCCGGCATCGACGGGAGAGGAATCCCGAGAGGGCCCGGAGTAACTACCATGGGGACTGGCCTTTCCTTAGGCCATCAGAGCGGGTCCCTGAGGTCCCCGTCGTTTGTCGAGAGCACCTGCCGCAACTCGAGAAAATCCAGGAGGTTCTCCCTTCCAGGCGAGATTAGGCCCATTTCTGCTGAGGCGACTCGAGGCTAATCACACCTAACCTCTTGAATTTCCAAAGGGTTCTTCACACCCTTGCTGCAACTGAAGAAGTTCCCCGACATACCCGTATCCACTCGAGAGGAAGCACGAGAGTCCCGCCCACATCCAGAGGAGCCCCGTTTCCGTCTCATAGCTCGAGAGGAGGGATCTTTCCCTGCGTGGTCGGGAAAGAATTCCCGGCATTCCCGTCGCATCTCAAGAGGAGGCACTCTCCACAGGAAAGGCAAGAGGAACTCCCGGGACGTGCCACCATTTCCAGAGTCCCCCAGATGTCTCAGTCCATTCCAGGGAAACCTGTTTTTCCTGCACTGCCTCGACTTTCAAGCCGAGGATCGACTCACACGGCGGTGGCACGTGGGACAGCCCTGTGGGAAAGCCTCGTGGGAAAGTCTCTTCGGAAAGCCTCGTGGGAAAGCCTCATAGGAAAGCCTCGAGGGAAAGCCACGGATGCTTTGATCCACGCGAAGGGAAGCGTGACACTGCTGATTCAGCTCGAGAGGAAAGCACACGTGCATGCCCCCACTCGATACGAGGACTGACTCCCCTGGGGAGACTCCAGAAGAACCCCAAGATCCATGTCAGCACTGGAGAGGAACCCTCACTTTACGGCACCGACTCCACAAAGGTCCTAGGCCCCAGCATCGACGGGAGAGGAATCCCGTGAGTTTCCCCGAGCACCTCCCATGGGGACTGGCCTTTCCTGAGGCCACCAGAGCGGGTCCCTGAGGTCCCCGTCGTAGGTCGAGAGCACCTGCAGCAACTTGAGAAAATCCAGGAGGTTCTCCCTTCCAGGCGAGAGGAGGAACATTTCCGCTGAGGTGTCTCAAGGCTAATCACACCTAACCTCTGGAACTTCCATAGGGACCTTCACACCCTTGCTGCAACTCAAGAAGATCCCCAACATACCCGTCTGCACTCGAGAGGAAGCACCAGAGTCCCGCCCACATTCAGAGGAGCCCCGTTTCCGCCTCCTAGCTCGAGAGGAGGGATCCTTTCCCTGCATGTTCGGGAAAGCATTCCCGGCGTTCCATCGCATCTCAAGAGGAGGCGCTCTCCACAGGAAAGGAGAGAGGAACTCCAGGGTCGTGCCACCATTCCCAGAGTCCCCAGATGTCTCAGTCCATTCCAGGGAAACCTGTTTCCCTACACTGCCTCGACTTTCAGGACGAGGATCCACTCACACCACGGTGGCACATGGGACAGCCCTTTGGGAAATCCTCGAGGGAAAGCCACAGATCCTTTGATCCATGCGAAGAGAAGCGTGACACTGCTGCTTCAGCTCGTGAGGAAAGCACACGTGCATGCCCCCACTCGAGACGAGGACTGACTCGCCTGGGGAGACTCCAGAAGTACCCAAGATCCATGTCAGCACTGGAGAGGAATCCTCACATTCCGGCACAGACTCCAAACAAGGTCTTAGGCCCCGCATCGATGGTAGAGGAATCCCGAGAGGCCCCGAGTAACTAGCATGGGGACTGGCCTTTCCTGAGGCCACCAGAGCGGGTCCCTGAGGTCCCCGTCGTTAGTCGAGAGCACCTGCCGCAACTCGAGAAAATCCAGGAGGTTCTCCCTTCCAGGCGAGATTAGGCCCATTTCTGCTGAGGCGACTCGAGGCTAATCACACACCTAACCTCTTGAATTTCCAAAGGTCCTCCACACCCTTGCTGCAACTGAAGAAGTTCCCCGACATACCCGTCTCCACTCGAGAGGAAGCACGAGAGTCCCGCCCACATCCAGAGGAGCCCCGTTTGTTCTCCAGCTCGAGAGGAGGGATCTTTCCCTGCGTGGTCGGGAAAGAATTCCCGGCGTTCCGTCGCATCTCAAGAGGAGGCGCTCTCCACAGGAAAGGCAAGAGGAACTCCCGGGTCGTGCCACCATTCCCAGAGTCCCCCAGATGTCTCAGTCCATTCCAGGGAAACCTGTTTTCCCTGCACGGCCTCGACTTTCAAGCCGAGGATCGACTCACACCACGGGGCACGTGGGACAGCCTGCCCTGGAAAGCTGGGAAAGCTCGAGGGAAAGCCACAGATCCCTTGATCCACGTGAGGGAAGCGTGACACTGTGCTACAGCTCGGAGGAAAGTGCACGTGCATGCCCTTACTCGGACGAGGACTGACTCCCCTGTGGATACTCCAGAAGTACCCCAAGATCCCATGTCAGCACTCGAGAGGAATCCTCAGGTTCCGGCACCGACTCCCACAAAGATCTTAGGCCCCGCCATCGACGGGAGAGGAATCCGAGAGGCCCCCGAGCAACTTCGCATGGGGACTGGCCTTTCCTGAGGCCACCAGAGCGGGTCCCTGAGGTCCCCGTCGTAAGTCGAGAGAACACCTGCGCAACTCTAGAAAAATCCAGGAGGTTCTCCCCTCCAGGCGAGATGAGGCCCCTTCCCTCTGAGGCGTCCCAGGCTAATCACACCTAACCTCTGGAACTTCCAAAGGTCCTTCACACCCTTGCTGCAACTCAAGAAGTTCCCCGACATACCCGTCTCCGCTCGAGAGGAAGCAAAGAGAGTCCCGCCC
>NW_017196766.1:0-8365 GCF_001704415.2 Capra hircus
CCACCTTGGCACCAGGGTCTCTTTTTTTTTTTGGCACGCAGGAACCTACGTCTGTCATACACTTTCTGGGCACCCAAGGAATCAGCCTCCGTGTGTGCGGGGCTGAAAACCCCAGCCAGGGGCCCTGGGAGCCTGGTGCTCTCCGTGTGGCGCTGAATCTGGGCGGCCAAGCAACCGCTGGAGGAGCCCTGCAGTTGCCCTTCCCTTCCCTCTGACAGAATTCTCACTGCTGGAGCCCTTGGCAGTGTGCAACCCACCAGCCCCTAAGCTCTCCTTAAGGAGGACTGGGACCTAAGTGCAAAGGCAAGGCAGGATTGGAGCTGAGGCAAGAAAGGCGCCAGTGGCGACTCCCAGGCTCCTGCTGCCTGCTCCTTCCTGGAGAGGCAGCCTAAAAGCAAGGCAAGTCTGGGCAAGGCTAGCCCCCGGCAGAGCAGCCTCGCGCCAGGAACTCTGCCAGATCGGGGCTCTGAGCAGAGCTAGAGCTCTGCCGTACTGGAGGCGCACTTAGCTCCGTGCAAGCAGGGCTTTCAACTTGACGGGGCTGGGCTGCCTCCTCTTCCCCCGAGGAGGCTCGCTTCCCTGCTGGCTGTGCACTCGCCTATCAGGCGGGGGCGCAGGGCTCCTCCAGCAGGTCTTGCCTCAGGGGCTGCTTCCCCTGAGTTGGGGCTGTGGGCAGGAACCCAGACACGCAGGATCAGGCCCCAACCACCTGCACATGTCTCTGCTGGGGAGGAGAGTGCTAGGGAACCTACGTCTGTCATACACTTTCTGGGCACCCAAGGAATCAGCCTCCGTGTGTGCGGGGCTGAAAACCCCAGCCAGGGGCCCTGGGAGCCTGGTGCTCTCGGTGCGGCGCTGATTCTAGGCGGCCTAGAAACCGCTGGAGGAGCCCTGCAGTTGCCCTTCCCTTCCCTCTGACAGAGCTCTCACTGCTGAAGCCCTTGGCAGTGTGCAACCCACCACCCCCTAAGCCCTCCCCAACACGCCTGGCACCTATGTGCAAAGGCAAGGCAGGATTGGAGCTGAGGCAAGGAAGGCACCAGTGGCGTCTCCCAGGCTCGCTCAGACAGCTCCTTCCTGGGGAGGGAGCCTAAAAGCAAGGCAAGTCTGGGCAAGGCGAGCCCCCGGCCGAGCAGCCTCGCGCCAGAAACTCTGCCAGATCGGGGCTCTGAGCAGAGCTAGAGCTCTGCCGTACTGGAGGCCCACTTAGCTCCGTGCAAGCAGGGCTTTCCTCTTGACTGGGCTCGGCTGCCTCCTCTTCTCCCGAGGAGGCTCGCTACACTGCTGGCTGTGCTCTCGCCTATCAGGCGGGCGCGCAGGGCTCCTCCAGCAGGTCTTGCCTCAGGGGCTGCTTCCCCTGAGTTGAGGCTGTGGGCGGGAACCCAGACACGCAGGATAAGGCCCCAACCACCTGCACATGTCTCTGCTGGGGAGGAGAGTGCTAGGGAACCTACGTCTCTCACACACTTTCTAGGCACCCACGGAGTCAGCCTCTGGGAGTGTGGGGATGCAAAACCCAGCCAGGGGCCCTTGGAACCTGGTGCTCTCCGTGCGGAGCTTTGTCTGGGCGGCCAAGGAACCGCTGAAGGAGCCCTGCTGTTGCCCTTCGCTTCCCTCTGACAGAGCTTTCACTGCTGGAGCCCTTGGCAGTGTGCAACCCACCAGCCCCTAAGCCCTCCTCAAGGACGCTTGGGACCTAAGTGCAAAGGCAAGGCAGGGGTAGAGCTGAAGCCAGGAAGGCGCCAGTGGCGTTTCCGAGCCTCACACAGCCTGCTCCTTCCTGGGGAGGGAGCCTTAAAGCAAGGCAAGTCTGCGCAAGGCTCGCCTATGGCAGAGCATCTTGGTGCCAGGAACTCTGCCAGATCGGGCCTCTGAACAGAGCTAGAGATCTGCCGTACTGGAGTCGCACTTAGCTTCGTGTAAGCAGGGATTTCAGCTTGACGGGGACTTGCTGCCTCCTCTTCCCCCGAGGAGGCTCGCTTCCCTGCTGGCTGTGCACTCGCCTATCAGGCGGGGGCGCAGGGCTCCTCCAGCAGGTCTTGCCTCAGGGGCTGCTTCCCCTGAGTTGGGGCTGTGGGCAGGAACCCAGACACGCAGGATCAGGCCCCAAACACCTGCACATGTCTCTGCTGGGGAGGAGAGTGCTAGGGAACCTACGTCTGTCATACACTTTCTGGGCACCCAAGGAATCAGCCTCCGTGTGTGCGGGGCTGAAAACCCCAGCCAGGGGCCCTGGGAGCCTGGTGCTCTCCGTGTGGCGCTGAATCTGGGCGGCCAAGCAACCGCTGGAGGAGCCCTGCAGTTGCCCTTCCCTTCCCTCTGACAGAATTCTCACTGCTGGAGCCCTTGGCAGTGTGCAACCCACCAGCCCCTAAGCTCTCCTTAAGGAGGACTGGGACCTAAGTGCAAAGGCAAGGCAGGATTGGAGCTGAGGCAAGAAAGGCGCCAGTGGCGACTCCCAGGCTCCTGCTGCCTGCTCCTTCCTGGAGAGGCAGCCTAAAAGCAAGGCAAGTCTGGGCAAGGCTAGCCCCCGGCAGAGCAGCCTCGCGCCAGGAACTCTGCCAGATCGGGGCTCTGAGCAGAGCTAGAGCTCTGCCGTACTGGAGGCGCACTTAGCTCCGTGCAAGCAGGGCTTTCAACTTGACGGGGCTGGGCTGCCTCCTCTTCCCCGAGGAGGCTCGCTTCCCTGCTGGCTGTGCACTCGCCTATCAGGCGGGGCGCAGGGCTCCTCCAGCAGGTCTTGCCTCAGGGGCTGCTTCCCCTGAGTTGGGGCTGTGGGCAGGAACCCAGACACGCAGGATCAGGCCCCAACCACCTGCACATGTCTCTGCTGGGGAGGAGAGTGCTAGGGAACCTACGTCTGTCATACACTTTCTGGGCACCCAAGGAATCAGCCTCCGTGTGTGCGGGGCTGAAAACCCCAGCCAGGGGCCCTGGGAGCCTGGTGCTCTCGGTGCGGCGCTGATTCTAGGCGGCCTAGAAACCGCTGGAGGAGCCCTGCAGTTGCCCTTCCCTTCCCTCTGACAGAGCTCTCACTGCTGAAGCCCTTGGCAGTGTGCAACCCACCACCCCTAAGCCTCCCCAACGACGCCTGGCACCTATGTGCAAAGGCAAGGCAGGATTGGAGCTGAGGCAAGGAAGGCACCAGTGGCGTCTCCCAGGCTCGCTCAGACAGCTCCTTCCTGGGGAGGGAGCCTAAAAGCAAGGCAAGTCTGGGCAAGGCGAGCCCCCGGCCGAGCAGCCTCGCGCCAGAAACTCTGCCAGATCGGGGCTCTGAGCAGAGCTAGAGCTCTGCCGTACTGGAGGCCCACTTAGCTCCGTGCAAGCAGGGCTTTCCTCTTGACTGGGCTCGGCTGCCTCCTCTTCTCCCGAGGAGGCTCGCTACACTGCTGGCTGTGCTCTCGCCTATCAGGCGGGCGCGCAGGGCTCCTCCAGCAGGTCTTGCCTCAGGGGCTGCTTCCCCTGAGTTGAGGCTGTGGGCGGGAACCCAGACACGCAGGATAAGGCCCCAACCACCTGCACATGTCTCTGCTGGGGAGGAGAGTGCTAGGGAACCTACGTCTCTCACACACTTTCTAGGCACCCACGGAGTCAGCCTCTGGGAGTGTGGGGATGCAAAACCCAGCCAGGGGCCCTTGGAACCTGGTGCTCTCCGTGCGGAGCTTTGTCTGGGCGGCCAAGGAACCGCTGAAGGAGCCCTGCTGTTGCCCTTCGCTTCCCTCTGACAGAGCTTTCACTGCTGGAGCCCTTGGCAGTGTGCAACCCACCAGCCCCTAAGCCCTCCTCAAGGACGCTTGGGACCTAAGTGCAAAGGCAAGGCAGGGGTAGAGCTGAAGCCAGGAAGGCGCCAGTGGCGTTTCCGAGCCTCACACAGCCTGCTCCTTCCTGGGGAGGGAGCCTTAAAGCAAGGCAAGTCTGCGCAAGGCTCGCCTATGGCAGAGCATCTTGGTGCCAGGAACTCTGCCAGATCGGGCCTCTGAACAGAGCTAGAGATCTGCCGTACTGGAGTCGCACTTAGCTTCGTGTAAGCAGGGATTTCAGCTTGACGGGGACTTGCTGCCTCCTCTTCCCCCGAGGAGGCTCGCTTCCCTGCTGGCTGTGCACTCGCCTATCAGGCGGGGGCGCAGGGCTCCTCCAGCAGGTCTTGCCTCAGGGGCTGCTTCCCCTGAGTTGGGGCTGTGGGCAGGAACCCAGACACGCAGGATCAGGCCCCAAACACCTGCACATGTCTCTGCTGGGGAGGAGAGTGCTAGGGAACCTACGTCTGTCATACACTTTCTGGGCACCCAAGGAATCAGCCTCCGTGTGTGCGGGGCTGAAAACCCCAGCCAGGGCCCTGGGAGCCTGGTGCTCTCCGTGTGGCGCTGAATCTGGGCGGCCAAGCAACCGCTGGAGGAGCCCTGCAGTTGCCCTTCCCTTCCCTCTGACAGAATTCTCACTGCTGGAGCCCTTGGCAGTGTGCAACCCACCAGCCCCTAAGCTCTCCTTAAGGAGGACTGGGACCTAAGTGCAAAGGCAAGGCAGGATTGGAGCTGAGGCAAGAAAGGCGCCAGTGGCGACTCCCAGGCTCCTGCTGCCTGCTCCTTCCTGGAGAGGCAGCCTAAAAGCAAGGCAAGTCTGGGCAAGGCTAGCCCCCGGCAGAGCAGCCTCGCGCCAGGAACTCTGCCAGATCGGGGCTCTGAGCAGAGCTAGAGCTCTGCCGTACTGGAGGCGCACTTAGCTCCGTGCAAGCAGGGCTTTCAACTTGACGGGGCTGGGCTGCCTCCTCTTCCCCCGAGGAGGCTCGCTTCCCTGCTGGCTGTGCACTCGCCTATCAGGCGGGGCGCAGGGCTCCTCCAGCAGGTCTTGCCTCAGGGGCTGCTTCCCCTGAGTTGGGGCTGTGGGCAGGAACCCAGACACGCAGGATCAGGCCCCAACCACCTGCACATGTCTCTGCTGGGGAGGAGAGTGCTAGGGAACCTACGTCTGTCATACACTTTCTGGGCACCCAAGGAATCAGCCTCCGTGTGTGCGGGGCTGAAAACCCAGCCAGGGGCCCTGGGAGCCTGGTGCTCTCGGTGCGGCGCTGATTCTAGGCGGCCTAGAAACCGCTGGAGGAGCCCTGCAGTTGCCCTTCCCTTCCCTCTGACAGAGCTCTCACTGCTGAAGCCCTTGGCAGTGTGCAACCCACCACCCCTAAGCCCTCCCCAACCACGCCTGGCACCTATGTGCAAAGGCAAGGCAGGATTGGAGCTGAGGCAAGGAAGGCACCAGTGGCGTCTCCCAGGCTCGCTCAGACAGCTCCTTCCTGGGGAGGGAGCCTAAAAGCAAGGCAAGTCTGGGCAAGGCGAGCCCCCGGCCGAGCAGCCTCGCGCCAGAAACTCTGCCAGATCGGGCTCTGAGCAGAGCTAGAGCTCTGCCGTACTGGAGGCCCACTTAGCTCCGTGCAAGCAGGGCTTTCCTCTTGACTGGGCTCGGCTGCCTCCTCTTCTCCCGAGGAGGCTCGCTACACTGCTGGCTGTGCTCTCGCCTATCAGGCGGGCGCGCAGGGCTCCTCCAGCAGGTCTTGCCTCAGGGGCTGCTTCCCCTGAGTTGAGGCTGTGGGCGGGAACCCAGACACGCAGGATAAGGCCCCAACCACCTGCACATGTCTCTGCTGGGGAGGAGAGTGCTAGGGAACCTACGTCTCTCACACACTTTCTAGGCACCCACACGGAGTCAGCCTCTGGGAGTGTGGGGATGCAAAACCCAGCCAGGGGCCCTTGGAACCTGGTGCTCTCCGTGCGGAGCTTTGTCTGGGCGGCCAAGGAACCGCTGAAGGAGCCCTGCTGTTGCCCTTCGCTTCCCTCTGACAGAGCTTTCACTGCTGGAGCCCTTGGCAGTGTGCAACCCACCAGCCCCTAAGCCCTCCTCAAGGACGCTTGGGACCTAAGTGCAAAGGCAAGGCAGGGGTAGAGCTGAAGCCAGGAAGGCGCCAGTGGCGTTTCCGAGCCTCACACAGCCTGCTCCTTCCTGGGGAGGGAGCCTTAAAGCAAGGCAAGTCTGCGCAAGGCTCGCCTATGGCAGAGCATCTTGGTGCCAGGAACTCTGCCAGATCGGGCCTCTGAACAGAGCTAGAGATCTGCCGTACTGGAGTCGCACTTAGCTTCGTGTAAGCAGGGATTTCAGCTTGACGGGGACTTGCTGCCTCCTCTTCCCCCGAGGAGGCTCGCTTCCCTGCTGGCTGTGCACTCGCCTATCAGGCGGGGGCGCAGGGCTCCTCCAGCAGGTCTTGCCTCAGGGGCTGCTTCCCCTGAGTTGGGGCTGTGGGCAGGAACCCAGACACGCAGGATCAGGCCCCAAACACCTGCACATGTCTCTGCTGGGGAGGAGAGTGCTAGGGAACCTACGTCTGTCATACACTTTCTGGGCACCCAAGGAATCAGCCTCCGTGTGTGCGGGGCTGAAAACCCCAGCCAGGGGCCCTGGGAGCCTGGTGCTCTCCGTGTGGCGCTGAATCTGGCGGCCAAGCAACCGCTGGAGGAGCCCTGCAGTTGCCCTTCCCTTCCCTCTGACAGAATTCTCACTGCTGGAGCCCTTGGCAGTGTGCAACCCACCAGCCCTAAGCTCTCCTTAAGGAGGACTGGGACCTAAGTGCAAAGGCAAGGCAGGATTGGAGCTGAGGCAAGAAAGGCGCCAGTGGCGACTCCCAGGCTCCTGCTGCCTGCTCCTTCCTGGAGAGGCAGCCTAAAAGCAAGGCAAGTCTGGGCAAGGCTAGCCCCGGCAGAGCAGCCTCGCGCCAGGAACTCTGCCAGATCGGGGCTCTGAGCAGAGCTAGAGCTCTGCCGTACTGGAGGCGCACTTAGCTCCGTGCAAGCAGGGCTTTCAACTTGACGGGGCTGGGCTGCCTCCTCTTCCCCGAGGAGGCTCGCTTCCCTGCTGGCTGTGCACTCGCCTATCAGGCGGGGCGCAGGGCTCCTCCAGCAGGTCTTGCCTCAGGGGCTGCTTCCCCTGAGTTGGGGCTGTGGGCAGGAACCCAGACACGCAGGATCAGGCCCCAACCACCTGCACATGTCTCTGCTGGGGAGGAGAGTGCTAGGGAACCTACGTCTGTCATACACTTTCTGGGCACCCAAGGAATCAGCCTCCGTGTGTGCGGGGCTGAAAACCCCAGCCAGGGGCCCTGGGAGCCTGGTGCTCTCGGTGCGGCGCTGATTCTAGGCGGCCTAGAAACCGCTGGAGGAGCCCTGCAGTTGCCCTTCCCTTCCCTCTGACAGAGCTCTCACTGCTGAAGCCCTTGGCAGTGTGCAACCCACCACCCCCTAAGCCCTCCCCAAGGACGCCTGGACCTATGTGCAAAGGCAAGGCAGGATTGGAGCTGAGGCAAGGAAGGCACCAGTGGCGTCTCCCAGGCTCGCTCAGACAGCTCCTTCCTGGGAGGGAGCCTAAAAGCAAGGCAAGTCTGGGCAAGGCGAGCCCCCGGCCGAGCAGCCTCGCGCCAGAACTCTGCCAGATCGGGGCTCTGAGCAGAGCTAGAGCTCTGCCGTACTGGAGGCGCACTTAGCTCCGTGCAAGCAGGGCTTTCAACTTGACGGGGCTGGGCTGCCTCCTCTTCCCCCGAGGAGGCTCGCTTCCCTGCTGGCTGTGCACTCGCCTATCAGGCGGGGCGCAGGGCTCCTCCAGCAGGTCTTGCCTCAGGGCTGCTTCCCCTGAGTTGGGGCTGTGGGCAGGAACCCAGACACGCAGGATCAGGCCCCAACCACCTGCACATGTCTCTGCTGGGGAGGAGAGTGCTAGGGAACCTACGTCTGTCATACACTTTCTGGGCACCCAAGGAATCAGCCTCCGTGTGTGCGGGGCTGAAAACCCCAGCCAGGGGCCCTGGGAGCCTGGTGCTCTCCGTGTGGCGCTGAATCTGGGCGGCCAAGCAACCGCTGGAGGAGCCCTGCAGTTGCCCTTCCCTTCCCTCTGACAGAATTCTCACTGCTGGAGCCCTTGCAGTGTGCAACCACCAGCCCTAAGCTCTCCTTAAGGAGGACTGGGACCTAAGTGCAAAGGCAAGGCAGGATTGGAGCTGAGGCAAGAAAGGCGCCAGTGGCGACTCCCAGGCTCCTGCTGCCTGCTCCTTCCTGGAGAGGCAGCCTAAAAAAGCAAGGCAAGTCTGGGCAAGGCTAGCCCCCGGGCAGAGCAGCCTCGCGCCAGGAACTCTGCCAGATCGGGGCTCTGAGCAGAGCTAGAGCTCTGCCGTACTGGAGCGCACTTAGCTCCGTGCAAGCAGGGCTTTCAACTTGACGGGCTGGGCTGCCTCCTCTTCCCGAGGAGGCTCGCTTCCCTGCTGCTGTGCACTCGCCTATCAGGCGGGGCGCAGGGCTCCTCCAGCAGGTCTTGCTCAGGGGCTGCTTCCCCT
>NW_017196767.1:0-8365 GCF_001704415.2 Capra hircus
CGCTTGCTTTCCCACGAGGCTTCCCACAGGGTTTGTACACGTGCCACCGTAGTGTGAGTCGTTCCTCGGCATGAAAGTCGAGGCAGTGCAGGGAAAACAGGTTTCCCTGGAATGGACTGAGACATCTGGGGTCTCTGGGAAATGGGTGGCACGACCCGGAGTTTCTCTCGCCTTTCCTGTGGAGAGCGCCTCCTCTTGAGTTGCGACGGAACTCCGAGAATTTTTTACGAACACGCAGGAAAGGATCCCTCTCTCAAGCTAGGAGGGGTAAATGGGGCTCCTCTGGATGAGAGAGGTTAGGGTGTGATTAGCCTGGAGACGCCTCAGCGGAAATGGGCCTCATCTCGCCTGGAGGGGAGAACCTCCTGGATTTTCTCGAGTTGCGCAGGTGCTCTCGACTTACGACGGGGACCTCAGGGACTCGCTCTGGTGGCCTCAGGAAAGGCCATTCCCCATGCGAAGTTGCTCGGGGGCCTCTCGGGATTCCTCTCCCGTCGATGCCGGGGCCTAAGACCTTGTGTGGTTGGGTGCTGGAACCTGAGGATTCCTCTCCAGTGCTGACATGGATCTTGGGGTACTTCTGGAGTCTCCCCAGGGAGTCAGTCCTCGTCTCGAGTGGGGGCATGCACGTGCCCTTTCCTCCCGAGCTGTAGCAGCAGTGTCACGCTTCCCTTCGAGTGGATCAAGGGATCTGTGGCTTTCCCTCGAGCTTTCCCCGAGGCTTTCCCACAGGGCTGTCCCACGTGCCACCGTGGTGTGAGTCGATCCTCGGCTTGAAAGTCGAGGCAGTGCAGGGAAAACAGGTTTCCCTGGAATGGACTGAGACATCTGGGGGACTCTGGGAATGGTGGCACGACCCTGGAGTTCCTCTCGCCTTTCCTGTGGAGAGCGCCTCCTCTTGAGATGCACGGAAACGCCGGGAATTCTTTCCCAGCACGCAGGGAAAGGATCCCTCCTCTCGAGCTAGGAGGCGGAAACGGGGCTCCTCTGGATGTGGGCTGGGACTCTCGTGCTTCCTCTCGAGTGGAGACGGGTATGTCGGGGAATTTCTTGAGTTGCAGCAAGGGTGTGAAGGACCCTTTGGAAGTTCCAGACGTTAGGTGTGATTAGCCTCGAGACGCCTCAGCGGAAATGGGCCTCATCTCGCCTGAAGGGAGAACCTCCTGGATTTTCTCGAGTTGCGGCAGGTGCTCTCGACTTACGACGGGGACCTCAGGGACCCGCTCTGGTGGCGTCAGGAAAGGCCAGTCCCCATGCGAGTTGCTCGGGGGCCTCTCGGGGATTCCTCTCCCGTCGATGCCGGGCCTAAGACCTTGTGTGGAGTCGGTGCCGGAACCTGAGGATTCCTCTCCAGTGCTGACATGGATCTTGGGGTACTTCTGGAGTCTCCCCAGGGGAGTCAGTCTCGTCTCGAGTGGGGGCATGCACGTGCGCTTTCCTCCCGAGCTGTTGCAGCAGTGTCACGCTTCCCTTCGTGGATCAAGGGATCTTTGGCTTTCCCCGAGGCTTTCCCGAGGCTTTCCCACAGGGCTGTCCACGTGCCACCGTGGTGTGAGTCGATCCTCGGCTTGAAAGTCGAGGCAGTGCAGGGAAAACAGGTTTCCCTGGAATGGACTGAGAATCTGGGGGACTCTGGGAATGGTGGCAACGACCCTGGAGTTCCTCTCGCCTTTCCTGTGGAGAGCGCCTCCTCTTGAGGATGCGACGGGAACGCCGGAATTCTTTCCCGAGCCACGCAGGGAAAGTATCCCTACCTCTTCTCGAGCTAGGAGGGCGGAAACGGGTTCCTCTGGATGTGGGCGGGACTCTCGTGCTTCCTGCTCGAGTGGAGACGGGTATGTCGGCAAACTTTCTTGAGTTGCAGCAAGGGTGTGAAGGACCCTTTGGAAGTTCCAGAGGTTTAGGTGTGATTAGCCTCGAGACCGCCTCAGCGGAAATGGGCCTCATTCTCGCCTGGAGAGGGAGAACCTCCTGGATTTTCTCGAGTTGCAGGCAGGTGCTCTCGACTTACGACGGTGGACATCAGGGACCCCGCTCTTGTGGCCTCACGAAAGGGCCAGTCCCCATGCGAGTTGCTCCAGGGTCCTCTCGGGATTCGTCTCCCGTCGATGCCGGGGCCTAAGATCTTGTGTGGAGTCGGTGCTGGAAACCTGAGGATTCCTCTCCAGTGCTGACATGGATCTTGGGGTACTTCTGGAGTCTCCCCAGTGGAGTCAGCCCTCGTCTCGAGTGGGGGAATGCACGTGCGCTTTCCTCCCGAGCTGTAGCAGCAGTGTCACGCTTCCATTCGCGTGGATCAAGGGATCTGTCGCTTTCCCTTGAGGCTTTCCCACGAGGCTTTCCCACGAGGCATTCCCACAGGGCTGTCCCACGTGCCACCGTGGTGTGAGTCGATCCTCGGCTTGAAAGTCAAGGCAGTGCAGGGAAAACTGGTTTCCCTGGAATGGACGCAGTCATTTGGGGGACTCTGGGAATGGTAGCACGACCCTGGAGTTCCTCTCGCCTTTCCTGTGGAGAGCGCCTGCTCTTGAGATGAGACAGGAATGCCGGGAATTCTTTCCCGACCACGCAAAAGAAAGGATCCCTCTTCTCGAGCTAGGAGACGGAAACGGGGCTCCTCTCGGATGTGGGCGGGACTCTCGTGCTTCCTCTCGAGTGGAGACGGGTATGTCAGGGAACTGCTTGAGTTGCAGCAAGGGTGTGAAGGACCCTTTGGAAGTTCCAGAGGTTAGGTGTGATTAGCCTCGAGACGCCTCAGCGGTAATGGGCCTCATGTCGCCTGCAGGGGAGAACCTCCTGGATGTTCTCGAGCTGCGGCAGGTGCTCTCGACTTACGACGGGTACATCAGGGACTCGCTCTGGTGGCCTCAGGAAAGGCCATTCCCCATGCGAGTTGCTCGGGTGCCTCTCGGGATTCCTCTCCCGTCGATGCCGTGGCCTAAGACCTTGTGTGGTTTCAGTGCCGGAACCTGAGGATTCCTCTCCAGTGCTGACATGGTTCTTGGGGTACTTCTGGAGTATCCCCAGGGGAGTCAGTCCTCGTCTCGAGTGGGGGCATGCACGTTCGCTTTCCTCCCCAGCTGTTGCAGCAGTGTCACGATTCCCTTCAAGTGGATCAAGGGATCTTTGGCTTTCCCTCGAGGCTTTCCCGCGAGGCTTTCCCACAGGGCTGTCCCACGTGCCACCGCGGTGTGAGTCGAACCTCGGCTTGAAAGTCGAGGCAGTGCAGGGAAAACAGGTTTCCCTGGAATGGACTGAGGCATCTGGGGGACTCTGGGAATGGTGGCACGACCCTGGAGTTCCTCTCGCCTTTCCTGTGGAGAGCGCCTCCTATTGAGTTGCAACGGGAATGCTGGGAATTCTTTCCCCAGCACGCAGGGAAAGGATCCCTTTTCTCGAGCTAGGAGGCGGAAATGGGTTACTGTGGATGTGGGTGGGGCTCTCGTGCTTCCTCTCGAATGGAAGCGGGTATGTCGGCGAAATTCTTGAGTTGCAGCAAGGGTGTGAAGGACCCTTTGGAAGTTCCAGAGGTTAGGTGTGATTAGCCTCGAGACGCCTCAGCGGAAATGGGCCTCATCTCGCCTGCACGGGAGAACCTCCTGGATTTTCTCGAGTTGCGGCAGGTGCCCTCGACTTACGACGGGGACCTCAGGGACCCGCTCTGGTGGCATATCGAAAGGACGGTCGAGTTACTCGACCATGCGAGTTACTCGGGGGCCTCTAGGGATTCTTCTCCCGTCGATGCCGGAGCATAAAACCTTGTGTGGAGTAGGTGGCGGAACCGGAGGATTCCTCTCGAGTGCTGACATGGATCTTGGGGTACTTCTGGAGTCTCCCCAGGGGAGACAGTCTTCGTCTCGAATGGGGGCATGAACGTGCGCTTTCCTCCCGAGCTTTAGCAACAGTGTCGCGCTTCCCTTCGCGAGTATCAAGTGATCTGTGGCTTTCCCAAGAGGCTTTCCCACGAGGCTTTCCCACGAGGCTTTGCCACAGGGCTGTCCCACGTGCCACCGTGGTGTGAGTCGATCCTCGGCTTGAAAGTCGAGGCAGTGCAGGGAAAACAGGTTTCCCTGGAATGGACTGAGACATCTGGGGGCTCTGGGAATGGTGAAACGACCCTGGAGTTCCTCTCGCCTTTCCTGTGGAGAGCGCCTCCTCTTGAGATGCGACGGGAACGCCGGGAATTCTTTCCCGACCACGCAGGGAAAGTATCCCTCCTCTCTAGCTAGGAGGCGGAAACGGGTCTCCTCTGGATGTGGGCGGGACTCTCGTGCTTCCTGTCGAGTGGAGACGGGCATGTTGGGGAACTTCTTGAGTTGCAGCAAGGGTGTGAATGACCCTTTGGAAGTTCCAGAGTTTAGGTGTGATTAGCCTCGAGACCCCTCAGCGGAAATGGGCCTCTTCTCGCCAGGAGAGGAGAACCTCCTGGATTTTCTCGAGTTGCAGCAGGTGCTCTCGACTTACGACGGTGACATCAGGGACCCCCTCTTGTGGCCTCACGAAAGGGAAGTCCCCATGCGAGTTGCTCATGGGTCTCTCGGGATTCGTCTCCCGTCGATGCCGGGACCTAAGATCTTGTGTGGAGTCTGTGCCAAAACCTGAGGATTCCTCTCCAGTGCTGACATGTATCTTGGGGTATTTCTGGAGTCTCCCCAGGGGAGTCAGTCCTCGTCTCGAGTCGGGGCATGCACGTGCGCTTTCCTCCGAGCTGTAGCAGCAGTGTTGAGCTTCCCTTCGCGAGGATCAAGGGATCTGTGGCTTTCCCTCGAGGCTTTCCCACGACGCTTTCCCACGACGCTTTCCCACAGGACTGTCCCACCTGCCACCTTGGTGTGAGTCGAACCTCTTCTTGAAAGTCGAGGCAGTGCAGGGAAAACAGGTTTCCCTGGAATGGACTAAGACATCTGTGGGACTCTGGGAATGGTGGCACGACCCTGGAGTTCCTCTCGCCTTCCCTGTGGAGAGCGCCCCCTCTTGAGATGCGATGGGAACGCCGGGAATTCTTTCCCCGACCACGCAGGGAAAGGATCCCTCCTCTCGAGCTAGGAGTCGGAAACGGGGCTCCTCTGGATGTGGGCGGAGACTCTCGTTCTTCCTCTCGAGTGGAGACTGGTATGTTGGTGATCTGCTTGAATTGCAGAAAGGGTGTGAAGGACCCTTTGGAAGTTCCAGAGGTTAGGTGTGATTAGCCGTGAGAGAACTCAGTGGAAATGGGGCCTCATCTCGCCAAGAAGGGAGAACCTCCTGGATTTTCTCAGTTGTGGGAGGTGCCTCTCGAATTACTACGGGGACCTCAGGGACCCGCTCTGGTGGCCTCAGGAAAGGCCAGTCCCCATGCGATTTGCTCGTGGTCCTCTCGGGATTCCTCTCCCATCGATGCCAGGGCCTAAGACCTTGTGTGGAGTTGGTGTTGGAAACTGAGAATTCCTCTCCAGTTCTGACATGGATCTTTGGGGTACTTCTGGAGTCTCCCAGGGGAGTCAGTCCTCGTCTCGAGTGGGGGCATGCACGTGCACTTTCCTCCCGAACTGTAGCAGCAGTGTCACGCTTCCCTTCCCGTGTATCCTAGGATCAGTGGCTTTTCCCCTCGAGGCTTTAAAGCGAGGCTTTCCCACGACGCTTTCCCCACCAGGCTTTCCCACGACGCTTTCCCAAGGTGATGTCCCACGTGCCACCGTGGTGTCAGTCGATCCTCGTCTTGAAAGTTGAGTCAGTGCCGGGAAAACAGGCTTCTGTGGAATGGACTGAGACATCTGGGGGATCTGGGAATGGTGGCACGACCCCTGGAGTAACCTCTCGCCCTTTCCTGTGGAGAGCGCTCGCTCTTGAGATGTGACGGGAATGCCGGGAATTCTTTCCCGACCACGCAGGGAATGGATCCCTCCTGTTGAGCTATGAGGCGGAAACGGGCTCATCTGGATGTGGGCGGGACACTCGTGCTTCCCTCTCGAGTGGAAACGGGTATGTCGGGGAACTTCTTGAGTTGCAGAAAGAGTGTGAAGGACGCTTTGTAACTTCCCAAAGGTTAGGTGTGATTAGTCTCGAGACGTCTCAGCAGAAATGGTCCTCATCTCGCCTGAAAGGGAGAACCTCCTGGATTTATTCAAGTTGCGGCAGGTGCTCTCGACCTACCGACGGGGCTCTCAGGGATCCTCTCTGGTGGCCTCAGGCAAAGGCCAGTCCCCATGGCAAGTTGCACGGGGACCTCTCGGGATTCCTCTCCCGTCGGTGCCGGGGCCTAAGAACTTGTGTGGAGTCGGTGCCCCGGAAACTGAGGTTTCCTCTCCAGTGCTGACATGGATTTTGAGTACTTCTGGAGTCTCCCCAGGGGAGTCAGTCCTTGTCTCGAGTGGGAGCATGCACGTGCGCTTTCCTCCCGAGCTGCAGCAGCAGTGTCATGGTTCCCTTCGCGTGGATCAAGGGATCTGTGGCTTTCCCTCCGGAGGCTTTCCCAAAGGGCTGTCCCACGTGCCAACCGTGGTGTGAGTCCGATCCTCTTCCTGAAAGTCGAGGCAGTGTAGGGAAAAAAAGTTTCCCTGGAATGGACTGAGACATCTGGGGGACTTCTGGGAATGGTGGCACGACCCTGGAGTTCCTCTCGCCTTTTCCTTTGGAGAGCGCCTCCTCTTGAGATGCGACGGGAGGCCGATAATTCTTTCCCGACCACGCAGGGAAAGGATCCCTCCTCTCGAGCTAGGAGGCGGAAACGGGCTCCTCTGCATGTGGGCGGGACTCTCCTGCTTCCTCTCGAGTGGAGTCGGGAATGTTGCGGAACTTCTTGAGTTGCAGCAAGGGTGTGAAGGACCCTTTGGAAGTTCCAGAGTTTAGGTGTGATTAGCCTCGAGACGCCTCAGCGGAAATGTGCCTCATCTCGCCTGGACGGGAGAACCTCCTGGATTTTCTCCAGGTGCGACAGGTGCTCTGGACTTACGAAGGGGACCTCAGGGACCCGCTGTGGTTGCGTCAGGAAAGGCCAGTCCCCATGGAGTTGCTCGGGGGCCTCTCGGGCTTACTCTCCCGTCGATGCAGGGGACTAAGATCTTGTGTGGAGCCGGTGCAGGAACCTGAGGATTCCTCTCCAGTCCTGACATGGATCTTGGGTACTTCTGGAGTCTCCCCAGGGGAGTCAGTCCTCGTCTCGAGTGGGGGCATGCACGTGGGCTTTCCTTTCGAGCTGTAGCAGCAGTGTCCCACTTCCTTCGCATGGATCAAGGGATCTGTGGCTTTCCCTCGAGGCTTTCCCACGAGGCTTTCCCACGAGCTTTCCCACAAGGCTGTCCACGTGCCACCGTGGTGTGAGTCGATCCTCGGCTTGAAAGTCGAGGCAGTGCAGGGAAAACAGGTTTCCCTGGAATGGACTGAGACATCTGGGGGACTCTGGAATGGTGGCACGACCCTGGAGTTCCTCTCGCCTTTTCGGTTTAGAGCCCCTCCTCTTGAGATGCGACGGAATCGCCGGGAATTCTTTCCCCACCACGCAGGGAAAGATCCCACCTCTCGAGCTAGGAGGCGGAAACGGGGCTCCTCTGGATGTGGGCGGGACTCTCGGGCTTCCTCTCGAGTGGAGACGGGTATGTGGGGGAGCTTCTTGAGTTGCAGCAAGGGCGTGAAGGACCCTTTGTAAGTTCCATAGGTTAGGTGTGATTAGCCTCGATACGCCTCAGCGGTAATGGGCCTCATCTCGCCTGGAGGGTAGAAACTCCTGGATTTTCTCGAGTTGCGGCAGGTGCCCTCGACTTACGACGGGGACCTCAGGGACCCGCTCTGGTGCCCTCAGGAAAGGCCAGGCCCCATGCGAGTTGCTCGAGGGCCTCTAGGGATTCCTCTCCTGTCTATGCGGGGGCCTAAGACCTTGTGTGGAGTCGGTGCCAGAACCTGAGGATTCCTCTCCGGTGCTGACATGGATCTTGGGGTATTTCTGAGGTCTCCCCGGAGGAGTCAGTCCTCGTCTCGAGGGGAGGCATGCATGTGGGCTTTCCTCCCGAGCTGTAGCAGCAATGTCACGCTTTCCTTCACGTGGATCAAGGGATCTGTGGCTTTCCCTCGAGGCTTTCACACGAGGCTTTCCCAAGAAGCTTTCCACAGGGCTGTCCCACGTGCCACCGTGGTGTGAGTCGATCCTCGGCTTGAAAGTCGAGGCAGTGCAGGGAAACAGGTTTCCCTGGAATGGACTGAGATATCTGGGGGACTCTGCGAATGGTGGCACGACACTGGAGTTCCTCTCGCCTTTCCTGTGGAGAGCGCCTCCTCTTGAATTGCGACGGGAACTCGGTGAATTCTTTCCAGACAACGCACGGAAAGGATCCCACCTCTGGAGCTAAGAGGCAGAAATGGGGCTCCTCTGGATGTGGGTGGGACTCTCGTG
>NW_017196768.1:0-8363 GCF_001704415.2 Capra hircus
CAGGGGCTGCTTCCCTGAGTTGGGCTGTGGGCGGGAACCCAGACACGCAGGATCAGGCCCAACCACCTGCACATGTCTCTGCTGGGGAGGAGAGTGCTAGGGAACCTACGTCTCTCACACACTTTCTAGGCACCCACGGAGTCAGCCTCTGGGAGTGTGGGGATGCAAAACCCAGCCAGGGGCCCTTGCCTGGTGCTCTCCGTGCGGAGCTTTGTCTGGGCGGCCAAGGAACCGCTGAAGGAGCCCTGCTGTTGCCCTTCGCTTCCCTCTGACAGAGCTTTCACTGCTGGAGCCCTTGGCAGTGTGCAACCCACCAGCCCCTAAGCCCTCCTCAAGGACGCTTGGGACCTAAGTGCAAAGGCAAGGCAGGGGTAGAGCTGAAGCCAGGAAGGCGCCAGTGGCGTTTGAGCCTCACACAGCCTGCTCCTTCCTGGGGAGGGAGCCTTAAAGCAAGGCAAGTCTGCGCAAGGCTCGCCTATGGCAGAGCATCTTGGTGCCAGGAACTCTGCCAGATCGGGCCTCTGAACAGAGCTAGAGATCTGCCGTACTGGAGCGCACTTAGCTTCGTGTAAGCAGGGATTTCAGCTTGACGGGACTTGCTGCCTCCTCTTCCCCCGAGGAGGCTCGCTTCCCTGCTGGCTGTGCACTCGCCTATCAGGCGGGGGCGCAGGGCTCCTCCAGCAGGTCTTGCCTCAGGGGCTGCTTCCCCTGAGTTTGGGCTGTGGGCAGGAACCCAGACACGCAGGATCAGGCCCCAAACACCTGCACATGTCTCTGCTGGGGAGGAGAGTGCTAGGGAACCTACGTCTGTCATACACTTTCTGGGCACCCAAGGAATCAGCCTCCGTGTGTGCGGGGCTGAAAACCCCAGCCAGGGGACCTGGGAGCCTGGTGCTCTCCGTGTGGCGCTGAATCTGGGCGGCCAAGCAACCGCTGGAGGAGCCCTGCAGTTGCCCTTCCCTTCCCTCTGACAGAATTCTCACTGCTGGAGCCCTTGGCAGTGTGCAACCCACCAGCCCCTAAGCTCTCCTTAAGGAGGACTGGGACCTAAGTGCAAAGGCAAGGCAGGATTGGAGCTGAGGCAAGAAAGGCGCCAGTGGCGACTCCCAGGCTCCTGCTGCCTGCTCCTTCCTGGAGAGGCAGCCTAAAAGCAAGGCAAGTCTGGGCAAGGCTAGCCCCGGCAGAGCAGCCTCGCGCCAGGAACTCTGCCAGATCGGGGCTCTGAGCAGAGCTAGAGCTCTGCCGTACTGGAGGCGCACTTAGCTCCGTGCAAGCAGGGCTTTCAACTTGACGGGGCTGGGCTGCCTCCTCTTCCCCCGAGGAGGCTCGCTTCCCTGCTGGCTGTGCACTCGCCTATCAGGCGGGGGCGCAGGGCTCCTCCAGCAGGTCTTGCCTCAGGGGCTGCTTCCCCTGAGTTGGGGCTGTGGGCAGGAACCCAGACACGCAGGATCAGGCCCCAAACACCTGCACATGTCTCTGCTGGGGAGGAGAGTGCTAGGGAACCTACGTCTGTCATACACTTTCTGGGCACCCAAGGAATCAGCCTCCGTGTGTGCGGGGCTGAAAACCCCAGCCAGGGGCCCTGGGAGCCTGGTGCTCTCGGTGCGGCGCTGATTCTAGGCGGCCTAGAAACCGCTGGAGGAGCCCTGCAGTTGCCCTTCCCTTCCCTCTGACAGAGCTCTCACTGCTGAGCCCTTGGCAGTGTGCAACCCACCAGCCCCTAAGCTCCTCCTTAAGGCCACGCCTGGGACCTATGTGCAAAGGCAAGGCAGGATTGGAGCTGAGGCAAGAAAGGCACCAGTGGCGACTCCCAGGCTCGCTGCTGCCTGCTCCTTCCTGGAGAGGGCAGCCTAAAAGCAAGGGAAGTCTGGGCAAGGCTAGCCCATGGCAGAGCAGCCTCGCGCCAGGGAACTCTGCCAGATCGGGGCTCTGAGCAGAGCCAGACCTCTGCCGTACTGGAGGCGCACCTAGCTCCCTGCAAGGAGGGCTTTCAAACCCCAAACAATGAACCACATACCCCAAACCCGAACCATACCCAAACATGGTACCAAACCCCAAACCCATATCCTGAATCTGAACCCCTATCCCAACCGCAAACCCCAAACCCTGAACAGGGAACTCCAAACCCTTACCCGAACTCAAAACCCCTAACCCAATCCCAAACTCCGAACCCCAAACACCTAACCCGTACCGTGAACCCCTAACCCTAACCAAACCCCTAACCCGAGCCCTAAACCCCAAACCCAAACCCCGACCCTCAAGCCCCGAACCGCAAATCCTGAAACACGTAGCCCAAACCCGAATCCATAACTCCGAACCCCAATCCAGAACCCAACCCCGAACCCAAACCACTAGCCGAACCCAAACAAACCCAACCCAAACCGCACACCCTAAACCGAACCCCAAACCCTGAACCCAAACCCCTAACCTGTACCCCCACCCCACACCCCGAACCGAACCCAAACCCGTAACCGAATCGCAAACCCTAACCTGAACCCCAAATCCCAAACCCCAATCCCAAACCGCAAACACCAAAACCGAACCCTAAACCCCGAAACCCCAACCCCAAACCCAAACTCCAAACTGCTAACCGAACCCCAAACCCAAACCCTAACCGGAACCCAAACCTCAAATCCAAAACCGCACACCCCAAACCTCTAAGCCGAACCCCGAACTGCCAACCCCTAATTCCTAACCCGAACAGCAAAACTCGAAACTGCACCTCACACCCCAACCCCAAACCATGAACCCAATCCCTGAACCCCAAACCCCAAACCTCAAATCTCGACCCCGAACCACAAACCTCACATACTCAACCCTAATCGAACCTCAAACCCGAATCCCCAAACCCAAACCCAAATCCTAAACCCCTAATCCCTAACCCAAACCGTCAACCCAGAAACCGAACCCCTAATCCCCAACCCCCAACCCTCAACCCAAACCCCAAACCCATAACTGGAACCCAAACCGCGAACCCTCACCCAAATCCCAAACTCCAAACCCCAAACCCCTAAGCCTTAACCTAAACTGCCAACCCCTAACCCGAACCGAGAATCCCTACCCCGAACCCCAAACCCCAAATCCTAACCGCGAACCCCTAACCCAAACCCAAACCCAAACCGCGAACCCAAACCCTAACCCGAATCCCAAATCCCCAACCCAACCGTGAACCTCAAACCCAAACCCTAACCCTAACCTCAAACCCCAAACCCCAACTGCGAACCTCTAAACCAATCCGAGAACCCCTAACCTGATCCCCAAACCCAAACCCAAGCCCCAAACTCAAACCGCGAGCCCAAACCCAAACCTTAACCCGATCCTCAAACCCAAACCCCAACTGCAAACCCCTAATCTGAACGAGAACCCATAACCTGATCCCCAAACCCAAACCCCTAAGCTGAACCTTGAACCCCTAATCGGAACCCCAAACCCCAACGAGAACCGCGAACCCGGAACCCAAACCCTGAACTCCAAACCCCAAACCCGAACCCTGAACCCTAACCCGAACCCGAATCCAAACCCTAAGAAGGGAGGGGATTCCCGTAACCCGAACTCTGAACCTGAACCCTAACAAGTTGAGGGGATGCCGGCACCCTAACCCTAACCCTAACCCTAACAATAAAACTCTAAAAGAAAAGAAACTTTTCTGGCCTAAGCCCCGCCCCTTGCGGTCCCCATCCGCTCAAAGCAAAAAGGCAAGCCCGGACTGGAACTTCTGACCCACAAAGCCAGATTGCATGTTTACTCGGCCGTCAGCCTAACCGCTATGCTAACAAAGCCCCCGGGTTTCATGCTGCTCCCAGGCACTCTTCAAGCCTCGGCCCGCCAGGGCAGGCTAATAAAGAACTATGGGCCCCATTAGCGCTCACTTTAAGCCCTAACCGTAACCTGAACCCTGACCCTGACCTGAACCCTAACCCAACCCGAACTCTAAGAAGGGGGTTCCCCGAATTCTAACCCTAACCCCGAAACCGAACCCGAGCGAGTTGGGGGGTTGCCCGAACCCTAACCCTAAGCTTCACAATAAACCTCTAAAATCAAAAGAAACTTTTCTGGTCTAAGCCCCGCCTCTTGTGGTCCCCGCCCCCTAAAAGGGAAAGAGTTAAACCCGGGACTGAACTCCTGACCTACAGACCCTAGTCTGCCTGACTTACCAGCCTGCCTAACCGCTATGCTACAGAGGCTTGCTGTTTCAGGCAGCGCTCCCGGGCCTCTTCAAGCCTCTGCGCGCCAGGGTCTGGCTCTATAGAATATCATGGCTGTCCTAGGTCATCTTTGCTTCTTATCCCTAAATCATAGACAGATGAGCTGAGAAAAAGCTTGGGTTGTCTCGGTGGGGTGGATCTGCTTGTCCTTGTGTTTCCCCTGGAGGCAGTCGCGGTCCCGCGGCCTGGCCTGGCAGGGGGCGTGGGGCGGGGCGCACCGTGCGCGCGTCGGGGGCGGGGCGAGCCTGGGCGGCTGGTCAGGGGCGCGGCTCACGGGAGCGGGTCTGGGCGGGGGTGAACATGGCGGCGCCTCGGGCCAGGGGTCCCCAGTTGTGCTCTCAGGGCTCGCCATTGCAGCTGGGACTGCTCGTTTCGTGGGCTCCTGGGTCCCGTCGATTGGCATCCAGCGAGCAGAGCGCAGGGCTGTGGACCACAGGTAAGGGAACTCGGACTCGGCGGAGCAGGGAACCATGTCTTCTGCCCTTTGTTTGCAGTCTCGGAGCCGACTGAAATGGCGATCGCAGAAAAGCCTCGCCTTTGGGGCCGAGGGTTTTACCGCTTCACCCCTTTGCATACAGCTCAGACCGCGCGCTTTTCCCAAGCAGCCGAGTGATTGCTTCCTACAGGCCTGGAGAGGATAACAGGCAGGAAGGCCAGGGGTCTCCAGACAGAGAAAATAAACTGCAAGTGTCAGACGTTTTCTCTCTCTTAAGAGGCAGGAGGAGACCAAAGAGGGCTGCGGTTTTTTTTTCTCCATCTTGATACAAATGTAAAAGAAGGTTTCTCTGAAAATTCTGTGTTGCCATGACAACTCCTGGCTCCACCTGAATTTAACTTTTCTCAAACCTTGAACTAAGCAATGCATTGTTCTTATGGAAATGTTTGTCTTAAGGTATGTTAATGTCTTCAGGTCAGTTCCCCTAAGGGCTCAGAAACGACTCGACAAACCGGTTTGTCTTACTCATACCTGGTTCTCTTAACCTCTGTGAATGAAACTATATATTTGCTTGGAAATCTGCCTTTCTTCAAGATTCATGTCCATCATTTTCTGGCCTGGGATGACTCATCTGCTGCCAATGTGATCTCAATGCATGCTGTGGGTGAGGGGCCTGGTGCCATTCTCTGAGACATTGTCTTTCTTTCCTTAGCAGACTGCTAGTGGCTGTAACATCTGGCTAAAGACTAGCAGGGGGTACTCTTTCTTCCCCCTTTGAATGTCTACGTCAGCAGCTCTCTCGATCTCTTTTCTACTTGAATCAAACTTTTTCACAGAAAACCTCTGAGCCATCAAGCTTCGTCACTTGCCCTGGATTGAATTCTCCTCTGGAGGCCAAGAATGCTGGCATCTTTTGTGGTTTAGCAGCCACCTTTCAGCCTTTTGTAATTCATATTGAATCTTCATTTCAGATGGCAGATGCATTCCACGGTATTGCCAACTGAAGTCTTGTCATCGCTATGGAGTCTCTGTCCATGGCTTGAGGTATTTTCAGCAATCATGTATCATTTCCAGTGTGCCAGTCTTGTCATCCTCATTCCATCCATAGCAAAGTCTTTTATTAATGTTGACGTGATTGAAGGGGAATTGTTTGTTTCAATTCCCTTTCAGATTGTTATTTGCTGGTGTATACAGATAACACTGTGTCGTCATTCATTTGTATCCGTTTGGACAGCTTGATAGTTGTCTTTAGTTTCTTTAATTTCTCATAATTGAAGATGACCCTGGCTCATATATTTACAGTCGCCCCTAGTCTCAGTCATTTCTTCAAAGAACTGTCCTTTTTTTTAACATGACATTATTTTTGACTGTGCTGGGTCTTTATTGCTCCTTTGTCTAGTTGTAGTGAGCAGAGGCTACCTTCTAGTTGCTGTGCCATGGCTTCTCATTGCAGTGCTTTCTCTGGTGCAGAACTTGGGCTCTGGAGCATGCAAACGTCAAGAGTTGTTCAAGGGCTTCATTGCCCCTGGGCGTGTGGAATCTTCTACACAGGAATTGAACCCGTGTTCCCTGCATCGGTAGGCAGCTTCTTTACCACCAGGCCATCGGAGATGTTTCCTGTTCCCTTTTATTAGAGAAGGATATTTAAAACATACATGTAGGAGCTCAATATGCTCAGCTGAAATACATGGAGATATATCTCCATGTATTCCAGCTCACCTTTGAACATATTCAGTTAAAGGTAATTTGTGATGATGTCTCCAACCTGATCCACCACGACATGGACATTGTAACGTTTCCTTTTGTTTATCTGGAACTTTGCCTTCCAATGGTAAGATACCTGGCTTCCACCGCTTGTCATACACAGAATTCAGTGCTTGTCCCACGTGGTTACTGGAAAAAAAAAACTGTCAGATTGTCTTTCAAAGGGGGCTCTGCGTGCATCGCACCAGTATCTTGAGTATGTTTTTGTATGATAGTTTACTATCAGTATACCCTCAGTGGCCAGGTGTCTATTTCAGTCGTTACCAATTATGAATGGGCTTGTTTGCTCTAGTGTTCTTGGACAATTCGAGTACAGTTTCTTTGTCAGATGTGCATTTTTTTAGGAAAAGAGTTTATTGATTGTTGGCTGTGTTGCATCTTTGTGTGTGGGCTTTTCTCTAGTTTTGGTGAGCATGGGCCATAACGAGTGGTTTGCAGGCTTCTCACTGCAGTGTGTCCTCTTGTTGAGGGGCACAGGCTCACGGGCTTCAGTGGCTGCGGCATGTGAACTCGGCATCGTGGCTTCCAGGATCTAGAGCACAGGCTCGGCAGTTGTGGCACACGGGCTCCATAGGATGTGGCATCTTCCCATCCTAGGGATCGCACATGCATCTCCAGCACTGGCAGGTGGATTCTTGACTATGGAACCACCAGGGCATATTTGAGATTCTAGTTTTCCACACACGTATCTAGTGAAAGAGGCCAGGATCAAGAGGCATGGCAGCTGGGAATCCTCAGCCACAGCTCTGGTGTGCTATCCAAAGCTCTGGGCCTTTGGTGAGCAGCTCAGCTTCCCTGGGACTGTTTCCTCCCGTCAGAAATGCCCTGCTTTTGGACTGTAGCCCACCAAGCTCCTCTGTCCCTAGGATTTCTGAGACCAGAGTACTGCAGGTGGTGCCATTTCCTTCTCTGCTGCTGCTGCACGTCGCTTCAGTCGTGCCTGACTCTGCGCGACCCCATAGACAGCAGCCTACCAGGCTCCTCTGTCCCTGGGATTCTCCAGGCAAGAACACTGGAGTGGGTTGCCATGTCCTCCTCCAGTACATGAAAGTGAAAAGTGAAAGTGAAGTCACTCAGTGAAGTCGTGTCCGACTCTTAGTGACCCGGGGTTGCAGCCTACCAGGCTCCTCTGTCCGTGGGATTCTCCAGGCAATGGTACTGGAGCGGGCTGCCATTGCCTTGTCTGATTTCCTTCTCTGCAAGATAGCGTTTGGAAGCTCTTTTCTCCTGGATATTGCTTTTGATGAAGGAAGGGGGTTCCCTTCCAGGGCTTGAGAGTGAGTTCTTGTCTGACACTGGGCAATGAGTTGTCTGAGGAGAGGAGTGCTGTCCAAGCGAGAGGCTTCATTGGGAAGGGCTGCCGGGGTGGAGGCAGGAGGGTGAGGAAACGGAGAGAACCACTCTGTCACGTGGCTCGCACTCTCAGGTTTATGGTCATCGGGTTCATTTCTGGTTTGTCTCTTGCCAGGCATTCTGAATTGGGATCCTTCTTTGGGCACACGCATCACTCAGCCGAGATGGATTCCAGCGAAGTGCATCCTGGGAGGTTGGTAGGACCTCTGAACTGGAGCCTCCCATCTCCTGACCTCTCCAGAATTCTGGTTGGTGGTAGCTTGTTCGTTCCTTGTTCCTTCCCAGGACCTCCTGTTGTGAGATGACTCCTGCAAGTGTTTTCTTTTCTCTGTTGCCTGGCCAGGGTGGGTGGTCCGTGGTTCATTTAGCAGTTTCTTTTGGTTCTCTCGAGTAAGGTCCTCCACAGGGTAAATGTATGAAATGATAAAAGGCAATGTGTTAACTCATTTGTATTCATAATTGGGTAAGTTGGCTTGTTTTGGTATGTTAGACCTGATCACCAGACCGAAGGTCATGAGAACGTTTGTAGTTTTCTAAAATTTCAATAGTTTTTAAATGAGTTACCTTGTTGCAAAGTTTGTGTGTATGTTCATTTTTTTAAACAG
>NW_017196769.1:0-8362 GCF_001704415.2 Capra hircus
GAAGTTCCCCGACATTCCCATCTCCACTCGAGAGGAAACACGAGGGTCCTGCCCACATCCAGATAGCCCCGTTCATCCTCCTAGCTAGAGATGAGGGATCCTTTCCCTGCTTGGTCGGGAAAGAACTTCCGGCATTCCGTCGCATCTCAGGTGGAGGCGCTCTCCACAGGAAGGGAGAGAGGAACTCCATGGTCGTGCCACCATTCCAAGCGTCCCCAGATGTCTCAGTCCATTCCAGAGGATCTTGTTTTTACAGAGTGCTTAAACTTTCATGCCGAGGATCGCCTCACACCCACGGTGGCACGGGGGACAGCCCTGTGGGAAAGCCTCGTGGAAATCCTCTAGGAAAGCCTAGAGGAAAAGCCACAGATCCATTGATCCACACGCGACGGGAAGCATGACACTGCTGCTACAGCTCGGGAGGAAGGAGCATGCGCATGCCCCCACTCGAGACGAGGACTGATTCCCCTTGGGAGACTTCAGAAGTATCCCAAAAACATGTCAGCACTGGAGAGGAATACTCAGGTTCTGGCCCCCACTCCACCGAAGGTCTTGGGCCCCGGCATCTACGGTGAGGAATCCCGAGAGCCCTCTAGCAACTCGCATGGGGACTGGTCTTCCTAAGGCCAACAGAACGGGTCCCTGAGGTCCCGTCGTAAGTCGAGAGCACTGCCACAACTCGAGAAAATGAAGGAGATTCTCCCTTCAGGCGAGATGAGGCCCATTTCCACTGAGACGTCTCGAGGCTAATCACACCTAACCTCTGAAACTTCCAAAGGGTCCTTCACACCTTGTTGCAACTCAAGAAGATCCAGGAGAGACCCGTCGCCACTACATAGGAATCACCAGGGTACCACCCATCCAGAGGAGCCCCAATTCCCCCTCCTAGCTCAATGTGAGGGATGCTTTCCCTGATTGGCCGGGAAAGAATTCCTGTCGTACCTGTCGCATCTCAAGAGGAGGCACGCTCCACAAGAAAGGTGAGAGGAACTCCAGGGTCGTTCCACCATTCCAAGAGTCCCCCAGATGTCTCAGTCCTTTCCAGAGGAACTTGTTTACCCTGCACTGCCTCGACGTTCCGCGGAGGACCGACTCACACGATGGTGGCACGTGGGACAGCCCTGTGGAAAGCCTCGTGGGAAAGCCTCGTGGAAAGCCTCGAGGGAAAACAAGAAACCCCTTGATCAACCCAACGGGAAAATTGACTCTGCTCCTAATGCTCGGGAGAAAAGCGCACGTGCATGCCCCCATTGGAGACGAAGATGACTCCCTGTGGAGACTCCAGTAGTACCCCAAGATCCATGTCAGCACTGGAGAGGAAACCTCAGGTTCGGGCACCGACTCCAAACAAGGTCTTAGGCCCGTCATCGACCGGAGAGGAATCCGAGAGGCCCCTTAGCAACTCGCAAGTGGACTGGCATTTCCTGAGCGGACCAGAGCGGGTTACATAAGTCCGGTCGTAACTGGAGAGCACCTGCTGAAACTCGAGAAAATCCAGGAGGTTCTCCCCTGCAGGCGAGATGAGGCCCATTTCTGCTGAGGCGTCTCGAGTCTAATCACACCTAACCTCTGGAACTTCCAAAGGGTCCTTCACACCCTTGCTGCAACTCAAGAAGTTCCCCGACATACCCGTCTCCACACGAGAGGAAGCACCAGAGACCCCGCCACATCCAGAGGAGCCCCGTTTCCGCCTCCTAGCTCGAGAGGAGGGATCCTTTCCCTGCGTAGTCAGGAAAGAATTCCTGGCGTTCCTGGCGCATCTCAAGAGGAGGCGCTCTCCACAGGAAAGGCGAGAGGAACTCCAGGGTCGTGCCACCATTCCCAGAGTCCCCAGATGTCTCAGTCCATTCAGGGAAACCTGATTTCCCTGCACTGCCTCGAATTTCTAGCCGAGGATCGACTCACACCACGATGGCACGTGGGACAGCCCTGTGGGAAAGCCTCGTGGGAAAGCCACGAGGGAAAGCCACAGATCCCTTGATCCATGCAAAGGGAAGCGTGACACTGCTGCTACAGCTCGGGAGGAAAGCGCACGTTCATGCCCCCACACAAGACGACGACTAACTCCCCTGGGGAGACTCCAGAAGTACCCCAAGATCCATGTCCACACTGGAGAGGAATCCTCAGGTTCCGGCACCGACTCCACACAAGGTCTTAGGCCCCGGCATCGAAGGGAGAGGAATCCTGAGAGGCCCCCGAGCAACTCGCATGGCGCCTGGCCTTTCCTGAGGCCACCAGAGCGGGTCCCTGAGGTCCCCGTCGTAAGTCGAGAGCACCTGCCGCAACTAGAGAAAATCCATTAGGTTCTCCCTCCAGGCGAGATGAGGCCCATTTCCGCTGAGGCGTCTCGACGCTAATCACACCTAACCTCTGGAACTTCCAAAGGGTCCTTCACACCCTAGCTGCAACTCAAGAGGTTCCACGAGAGACCCGTCGCCACTCCATAGGAATCACCAGGGTACCACCCACATCCAGAGGAGCCCCAATTCCCCCTCCTGGCTCAAGATGAGGGATCCTTACCCTGATTGGCCGGGAAAAATTCCTGTCGTACCTGTCGCATCTCAAGAGGAGGCACGCTCCACAAGAAAGGTGAGAGGAACTCCAGGGTCGTTCCACCATTCCAAGAGTCCCCCAGATGTCTCAGTCCTTTCCAGAGGAACTTGTTTACCCTGCACTGCCTCGACGTTCACGCGGAGGACCGACTCACACGATGGTGGCACGTGGGACAGCCCTGTGGGAAAGCCTCGTGGGAAAGCCTCGGGAAAGCCTCGAGGGAAAACAAGAAACCCCTTGATCAACCAACGGGAAATTGACTCTGCTCCTAATGCTCGGGAGAAAAGCGCACGTGCATGCCCCCATTGGAGACGAAGATGACTCCCCTGTGGAGACTCCAGTAGTACCCAAGATCCATTCAGCACTGGAGAGGAAACCTCAGGTTCGGGCACCGATCCAAAAAAGTCTTAGCCCCGTCATCGACCGGAGAGGAATCCCGAGAGGCCCCTTAGCAACTCGCAAGTCGACTGGCATTTCCTGAGCGGACCAGAGCGGCATAAGTCCCGTAACTGGAGAGCACCTGCTGGTCGAGAAAATCTTCTCCCCTCAGGCGAGATGAGGCCCATTTCCGCTGAGGCGTCTCGAGTCTAATCACACCTAACCTGGAACTTCCAAAGGGTCCTTCACACCCTTGCTGCAACTCAAGAAGTCCCCGACATACCTCTCTCCACTCGAGAGGAAGAACGAGAGTCCCGCCCACATCAGAGGAGCCCCGTTTCCGCCTCCTAGCTCGAGAGGAGGGATCCTTTCCTGCATGGTCGGGAAAGAATTCCCGGCGTTCCTGTCTCATCTCAAGAGGAGGCGCTCTCCACAGGAAAGGCGAGAGGAACTCCAGGGTCGTGCCACCATTCCCAGAGTCCCCAGATGTCTCAGTCCATTCCAGGGAAACCTGTTTTCCCTGCACTGCCTCGACTTTCAAGCCGAGGATCGACTCACACCACGGTGGCACGTGGGACAGCCCTGTGGGAAAGCCTCGTGGAAAGCCTCTGGGAAAGCCTCGAGGGAAAGCCACAGATCCCTTGATCCAACGAAGGGAAGCGTGACAGTTCTGCTACAGCTCGGGAGGAAAGCGAACGTGCATGCCCCACTCGAGACGAGGACTGACTCCCCTGGGGAGACTCCAGAAGTACCAAGATGCATGTCAGCACTGGAGAGGAATCCTCAGGTTCCGGCACCGACTCCACACAAGGTCTTAGGCCCCGGCGTCGAAGGAGAGGAATCCCGAGAGGCCCCCGAGCAACTCGCATGGGGACTGGCCTTTCCTGAGGCCACCAGAGCGGGTCCCTGAGGTCCCCGTCGTAAGTCAGAGCACCTGCCGCAACTCGAGAAAATCCAGGAGGTTCTCCCTCCAGGCGAGATGAGGCCCATTTCCGCTCAGGCGTCTCGAGGCTAATCACACCTAACCCCTGGAACTTCCAAAGGGTCCTTCACACCCTTGCTACAACTCAAGAAGTTCCCCAACATACCTGACTCCACTCGAGAGGAAGCACGAGAGTCCCGCCCACATCCAGAGGAGCCCCGTTTCCCTCGTACCTCGCGGTCAGGTATCCTTTCCCTGTATGTTCCGGAAAGAATTCCCGGTTTCCCGTCGCATCTCATGAGGAGGCGCTCTCCACAGGAAAGGCGAGAGAAACTCCAGTGTCGTGCCATCATTCCAAGAGTCCCCCAGATATCTCAGTGTGCCGGGGTCCAGCCCCGCTGGATCCAGGGAATTCGACGGATGGACGGCGTTGACGTGGAAAGTCTTGTGTATTTATTAATGTAAGATGAGATTAAGAAATTATAGGGTAGTAAGAAGATTAACTGGAGGAAAAAGGCTGAATAGCTAGGTTTACGCGGAAGGCCAAAAAATTCCCGACAAGGAATTTTCTGGCGGACTCTGGGAATGGTGGCACGACCCTCGAGTTCCTCTTGCCTTTCCTGTGGAGAGCGCCTCCTCTTGAGATGCGCCGGGAACGCCGGGAATTCTTTCACGACCACGCAGGGAAAGGATCCCTCCTCTGGATCTATCAGGCGGAAACGGGGCTCCTCTGGATGTGGGCGGGACTCTCGTGCTTCCTCTCGAGTGGAGACGGGTATGTCGGGGAACTTCTTGAGTTGCAGCAAGGGTGTGAAGGACCTTTGGAAGTTCCAGAGGTTAGGTGTGATTAGCCTCGAGACGCCTCAGCGGAAATGGGCCTCATCTCGCCTGGAGGGGAGAACCTCCTGGATTTTCTCGAGTTGCGGCAGGTGCTCTCGACTTACGACGGGGACCTCAGGGACCCTCTCTGGTGGCCTCAGGAAAGGCCAGTCCCCATGCGAGTTGCTCGGGGCCTCTCGGGATTCCTCTCCCGTCGATGCCGGGCCTAAGACCTTGTGTGGAGTCGGTGCCGGAACCTGAGGATTCCTCTCCAGTGCTGACATGGATCTTGGGGTACTTCTGGAGTCTCCCAGGGGAGTCAGTCCTCGTCTCGAGTGGGGGCATGCACGTGCGCTTTCCTCCGAGCTGTAGCAGCAGTGTCACGCTTCCCTTCGCGGATCAAGGGATCTGTGGCTTTCCCTCGAGGCTTTCCACGAGGCTTTCCCACGGGCTGTCCCACGTGCCACCGTGGTGTGAGTCGATCCTCGCTTGAAAGTCGAGGCAGTGCAGGGAAAACAGGTTTCCCTGGAATGGACTGAGACATCTGGGGACTCTGGGAATGGTGGCACGACCCTGGAGTTCCTCTCGCCTTTCCTGTGGAGAGCGCCTCCTCTTGAGATGCGACGGGAACGCCGGGAATTCTTTCCCGACCACGCAGGGAAAGGATCCCTCCTCTCGAGCTAGGAGGCGGAAACGGGCTCCTCTGGATGTGGGCGGACTCTCGTGCTTCCTCTCGAGTGGAGACGGGTATGTCGGGGAACTTCTTGAGTTGCAGCAAGGGTGTGAAGGACCCCTTTGGAAGTTCCAGAGGTTAGGTGTGATTAGCCTCGAGACGCCTCAGCGGAAATGGGCCTCATCTCGCCTGGAGGGAGAACCTCCTGGATTTTCTCGAGTTGCGGCAGGTGCTCTCGACTTACGACGGGGACCTCAGGGACCCGCTCTGGTGGCCTCAGGAAAGGCCAGTCCCCATGCGAGTTGCTCGGGGCCTCTCGGATTCCTCTCCCTCGATGCCGGGGCCTAAGACTTGTGTGGAGTCGGTGCCGGAACCTGAGGATTCCTCTCCAGTGCTGACATGGATCTTGGGGTACTTCTGGAGTCTCCCCAGGGGAGTCAGTCCTCGTCTCGAGTGGGGGCATGCACGTGCGCTTTCCTCCGAGCTGTAGCAGCAGTGTCACGCTTCCCTTCGCGTGGATCAAGGGATCTGTGCTTTCCACGAGGCTTTCCCACAGGGCTGTCCACGTGCCACCGTGGTGTGAGTCGATCCTCGCTTGAAAGTCGAGGCAGTGCAGGGAAAACAGGTTTCCCTGGAATGGACTGAGACATCTGGGGGACTCTGGAATGGTGGCACGACCCTGGAGTTCCTCTCGCCTTTCCTGTGGAGAGCGCCTCCTCTTGAGATGCGAGGAACGCCGGGAATTCTTTCCCGACCACGCAGGGAAAGGATCCCTCCTCTCGAGCTAGGAGGCGGAAACGGGGCTCCTCTGGATGTGGGCGGACTCTCGTGCTTCCTCGAGTGGAGACGGGTATGTCGGGAACTTCTTGAGTTGCAGCAAGGGTGTGAAGGACCCTTTGGAAGTTCCAGAGGTTAGGTGTGATTAGCCTCGAGACGCCTCAGCGGAAATGGGCCTCATCTCGCCTGGAGGGGAGAACCTCCTGGATTTTCTCGAGTTGCGGCAGGTGCTCTCGACTTACGACGGGGACCTCAGGGACCCGCTCTGGTGGCCTCAGGAAAGGCCAGTCCCCATGCGAGTTGCTCGGGGCCTCTCGGGATTCCTCTCCCGTCGATGCTGGGCCTAAGACCTTGTGTGGAGTCGGTGCCGGAACCTGAGATTCCTCTCCAGTGCTGACATGGATCTTGGGTACTTCTGGAGTCTCCCAGGGGAGTCAGTCCTCGTCTCGAGTGGGGCATGCACGTGCGTTTCCTCCCGAGCTGTAGCAGCAGTGTCACGCTTCCCTTCGCGTGGATCAAGGATCTGTGGCTTTCCCTCGAGGCTTTCCACGAGGCTTTCCACGAGGCTTTCCCACAGGGCTGTCCCACGTGCCACCGTGGTGTGAGTCGATCCTCGGCTTGAAAGTCGAGGCAGTGCAGGGAAAAAGGTTTCCTGGAATGGACTGAGACATCTGGGGGACTCTGGGAATGGTGGCACGACCCTGGAGTTCCTCTCGCCTTTCCTGTGGAGAGCGCCTCCTCTGAGATGCGACGGAAACCGGGAATTCTTTCCCGACCACGCAGGAAAAGGATCCCTCTCTCGAGCTAGAGGCGAAACGGGGCTCCTCTGGATGTGGGGGACTCTCGTGCTTTCTCTCGAGTGGAGACGGGTATGTCGGGGAACTTCTTGAGTTGCAGCAAGGGTGTGAAGGACCTTTGGAAGTTCCAGATGTTAGATGTGATTACCTCGAGACGCCTCAGCGAAAAATGGGCCTCATCTCGCCTGGAGGGGAGACCTCCTGGATTTTCTCGAGTTGCGGCAGGTGCTCTCGACTTACGACGGGACCTCAGGGATCCGCTAAGGTGGCCTCAGGAAACCCAGTCCACATGCGAGTTGCTCGGGGCCTCTTTCAGGCTGGGGATCTTGTTGTGCCGGTGCCGCCTGAGATTCTCTCCAGTGTGGACATGGATCTTTTACCTGGAGTCTACCCAGGGAGTCAGTCCTCGTCTCGGGGGGGGCATGCACGTGCGCTTTCCTCCCGAGATGTAGCAGCAGTGTCACGCTTCCCTTCGCGTACATCAAGGGATCTGTGGCTTTCCCTCGAGGCTTTCCCATGAGGCTTTCCCACGAGGCTTTCCCACAGGGCTGTCCCACGTGCCACCGTGGTGTGAGTCGATCCTCGCTTGAAAGTCGAGGCAGTGCAGGAAAACAGTTTCCCTGGAATGGACTGAGACATCTGGGGGACTCTGGGAATGGTGGCACGACCCTGTAGTTCCTCTCGACTTTCCTGTGGACAGCGCCTCCATTGAGATGCGACGGGAACGCGGGGAATTCTTTCCCCAACACGCAGGAAAGGATCCCTCCTCTCGAGCTAGAGGCGAAATGGGGCTCCTCTGGATGTGGGCGGGACTCTCGTGATTCCTCCGAGTGGAGACGGGTATGTCGGGGAACTTCTTGAGTTGCAGCAAGGGTGTGAAGAACCCTTTGTAAGTTCCATAGGTTAGATGATTGGCCTCAAGACGCCTCAGCGGAAATGGGCCTCATCTCGCCTGGAGGGGAGAACCTCCTGGATTTTCTCGAGTTGCGGCAGGTGCTCTCGACTTACGACGGGACCTCAGGGACCGCACTGCTGGCCTCAGGAAAGGACTGTCCCCATGCGAGTTGCTCGGGGCCTCTCGGGATTCCTCTCCTGTTAATGCCGGGGCCTAAGACCTCGTGTGGAGTCGGTCCCGGAGCCTGAGGATTACTCTCCATTGCTGACATGGAACTTGGGGTACTTCTGGAGTCTCCCAGCGGAGTCAGTCCTCTACTCGAGTGGGCATGCACGTGCCTTCCTCCGAGCTGTGTAGCAGCAGTGTCGCGCTTCCTTCCCATGGATCAAGGGATCTGTGGCTTTCCATTCCGTTTCCAGGAGGCTTTCCCCGAGGCTTTCCCACAGGGCTGGCCCACGTGCCACCGTGGTGTTAGTCATCCTCGGCTTGAAAGTCGACGCAGTGCAGGGAAAACATTTTCCCTGGAATGGACTGAGACATCTGGGGAC
>NW_017196770.1:0-8362 GCF_001704415.2 Capra hircus
CCATGCGAGTTGCTTGGGGGCCTCTCGGGATTCCTCTCCCGTAGATGCCGGGCCGAACATCTTGTGTGGACTCGATGCCGGCCTGAGCATTCCTCTCCAGTACTGACATGGATCTTGGGGTACTTCTGAAGTCTCCCCATGGGAGTCAGTCCTCGTCTCGAGTGGGGCATGCACGTGCGCTTTCCTCCCGAGCTGTGTCAGCAGTGTCGCACTTACCTTCGCGTGGATCAAGGCATCTGTGGCTTTCCCTCGAGGCTTTCCCACGAGGCTTTCCACGAGGCTTTCACACAGGGCTGTCCCACGTGCCACCGTGGTGTGAGTCGATCCTCGGCTTGAAAGTCGAGACAGTGCAGGGAAACAGGTTTGCCTGGAATGGACTGAGACATCTGGGGGACTCTGGGAATGGTGGCACGACCCTGGAGTTCCTCGCCTTTCCTGTGGAGAGCGCCTCCTCTTGAGATGCGACGAGAACACCGGGAATTCTTCCCGACCACAGGGCGGAAAGGATCCCTCCTCTCGAGCTAGGAGTCGGAAAGGGGCTCCTCTGGATGTGGGCGGACTCTCTTGTTTCCTCTCGAGTGCAGACGGGTATGTCGGGGAACTTCTTGAGTTGCAGCAAGGGTGTGAAGGACCTTTGGATGTTCCAGATGTTAGGTGTGATTAGCCTCGAGAAGGCTCAGCGCAAATGGGCCTCATCTCGCCTGGAGGGGAGAACCTCCTGATTTTCTTTTTCTCGAGTTACAGCAGGTGCTCTCGACTTACGTCGGGGACCTCAGGGACCCGCTCTGGTGGCCTCAGGAAAGGCCAGTCCCCATGCGAGTTGCTTCGGGGGCCTCTCGGGATTCCTCTCCCGTCGATGCCGGGGCCCTAAGACCTTGTGTGGAGTCGGTGCCAGTAACCTGAGTATTCGTCTCCAGTGCTGACATGGATCTTTGGGTACTTCTGGAGTCTCCCCAGGGGAGTCAGTCGTCGTCTCGAGTGGGGGCATGCCACGTGCCCTTTCCTCCCGAGCTGTAGCAGCAGTGTCGCGCTTCCCTTCGACGTGGATCAATGGATCTGTGCGCTTTCCCTCGAGGCTTTCCCATGAGGCTTTCTGACGAGGCTTTCCCACAGGGCTGTCCCACGTGCCACCGCGGTGTGAGTCGATCCTCCGGTTTGAAAGTCAAGACAGTGCAGGGAAAACAGGTTTCCCTGGAATGGACTGAGACATCTGGGGGACTCTGGGAATGGTGGCACGACCCTGGAGTTCCTCTCGCCTTTCCGGTGGAGAGAGCCTCCTCTTGAGATGCGACGGAAACGCCGGGAATTTTTTCCCGACCACGCAGGGAAAGGAACCCTCCTCTCGAGCTAGGAGGCCGAAACGGGGCTCCTCTGGATTGTGGGCAGAACTCTCGTGCTTCCTTTCGAGTGGGGACGGGTGTATCGGGGAAGTTCTTGAGTTGCAGCAAGGGTGTGAAGGACTCATTGGAAGTTCCAATTGTTAGGTTAGATTAGCCTCGAGACGCCTCAGCGGAAATGGGCCTCATCTCGCCTGGAGGGGAGAACCTCCTGCATTTTCTCGAGTTGCCGGCAGGTGCTCTCGACTTACGATGGTGGCCTCAGGGAAGGTCAGTCCCCATGCGAGGTTGCTCGGGGTCTCTCAGGATTCCTCTACCGTCGATGCCGGGGGCGTATGATCTTGTGTGGATTCGGTGCCGGGAACCTGAGGATTCCCTCTCCAGTGCTACATGGATCTTGGGGTACTTCTGGGAGTCTCCCCAGGGGGAGTCAGTCCTCGTCTCGAGTTGGGGAATGCACGTGAGTTTTCCTCCCGAGCTGTAGCAGCAATGTCACGCTTCCCTTCGCGTGGATCAAGGGATCAGGGGCTTTCCCTGGAGGCTTACCAACGAGGCTTTCCCACGAGGCTTACCCACAGGGCTGTCCCACTTGCCACTGTGGTGTGAGTCGATCCTCGGCTTGAAAGTCGAGGCAGTGCAGGGAAAACATGTTTCCCTGGAATGGACTGAGACATCTGGGGGACTCTGGGAATGGTGGCACGACCCTGGAGTACCTCTCGCCTTTCCTGTGGAGAGCGCCTGCTGTTGAGATGCGACGGAAACGCCGGGAATTCTTTCCCGACCACTCAGGGAAAGGATCCCTCCTCTGGAGCTAGGAGGCTGAAACGGGGCTCCTCTGGATGTGGGCGGGACTCTCGTGCTTCCTCTCGAGTGGAGACGGATATGTCGGGGAACTTCTTGAGTTGCAGCAAGGGTGTGAAGGGACCGTTTGGAAGTTCCAGAGGTTAGGTGTGAATAGCCTCGAGACGCCTCAGCGGAAATGGGCCTCACCTCGCCTGGAGGGGAAAACCTGGATTTTCTCGAGTTGCGGCAGTTGCTCTCGACTTAGGACGGGGACCTCAGGGACCCACTCTGGTGGCCTCAGGAAAGGCCAGGCCCCATGTGAGTTGCTCGGGGGCCTCTCGGGATTTCTATCCCGTCGATGCCGGGGCCTAAGATCTTGTGTGGAGTGGGATCCGGAACCTGAGTATTCCTCTCCAGTGCTGACATGGATCTGGGGGTACTTCTGGAGTCTCCCCAGTGGAGTCAGTCCTCGTCTCGAGTGGGGGCATGCACGATGCGCTTTTCTCCCCAAGCTGTAGCAGCAGTGTCACGACTTCCCTTCGCGTGGAAAAGGCATCTGTGGCTTTCTCTCGAGGCTTTCCCGGAGGGCTGTTCCATGTACCACAGTGGTGTGAGTCGATCATCGGATTGAAAGTCGAGGCAGTGCAGGGAAAACAGGTTGCCCTGGAATGGAGTGAGACATCTGGGGGACCCTGGCAATGGTGGCACGACCCTGGAGTTCCTCTCGCCTTTCTTGTGGAGAGCACCTCCTCTTGAGATGCGACGGGAACTGCCGGGAATTCTTTCCAGACCACGCAGGGAAAGGATCCCACCTCTCGAGCTAGGAGGCGGAAACGGGGCTCCTCTGGATGTGGGCGGGACTCTCGTGCTTCCCTCTCGAGTGGAGACGGGTATGTCGGGGAACTTCTTGAGTTGCAGCAAGGGTGTGAAGGACCCTTTGGAAGTTCCTTAGGTTAGGTGTGATTAGCCTCAAGACGTCTCAGCCGGAAATGGGCCTCATCTTGTCTGGAGGGGAGAACCTCCCTGGATTTTCTCAAGTTGCGGCTGGTTCTCGCGACTTACCGACGGGGACCTCAGGGACCCACTCTCTTGGCCTCAGGAAAGGCCAGTTCCCAAGCGAGTTGCGCAGGGGCCTCTTGGGATTCCTCTCCCCGTTTATGCTGGGGCCTTAAGACCTTGTGTGGAGTCGGTGCCGGAACCTGAGGATTCCTCTCCAGTGCTGACATGGGATCTTGGGGTACTTCTGGACTCTCCCCAGGGGAGTCAGTCCTCCTCTCAAGTGGGAGCAGGCACTTGCGCTTTCCTCCCGAGCTGTAGCAGCAATGTCACGCTTCCCGTCGAATGGATCAAGGGATCTGTGTCTTTCCCTCAAGGCTTTCCCTCGAGGCATTTACACGAGACTTTCCCACAGGGCTGTCACACGTGCCACCGTGGTGTGAGTCGATCCTCGGCTTGAAAGTCGAGGCCAGTGCAGGGGAAAACAGGTTTCCCCTGGAATGGACGGAGATATCTGGGGATCCGGGAATGGTGGCATGACCCTGGGAGTTCCTCTCGCCTTTCCTGTGGAGAGCGCCTCCTCATTCAGATGCGCCGGGAACGATGGGAATTCTTTCCCGAACCACGCAGGAAAGGAATCCCTCCTCTCGAGCTAGGAGGCGGAAACGGGGCTCCTCTGGATGTGGGCGGGGACTCTCGTGCTTCCTCTCGAGTGGCAGACGGGTATGTCGGGGAACTTCTTGAGTTGCAGCAAGGGTGTGAAGGACCCTTGTGGAAGTTCCAGAGGTTAGGTGTGATTAGCCTCAAGACGTCTCAGCGGAAATGGGCCTCATCTTGTCTGGAAGGGGAGAACCTCCTGGATTTTCTCGAGTTGCGGCAGGTGCTATCGACTTTGACGGGGACTCAGGGACCCGATGCTGGTGGTCTTAGGAAAGGCCAGTCACCATGCGAGTTGATCGGGGGCCTCTCGGGATTTCCTCTCCGTCGATGCCGGGGCCTAAGATCTTGTGTGGAGTCGGGTGCCAGGAACCTGAGGTATTCCTCTCCAGTGCTGACATGGATCTTGGGGGTTACTTCTGGAGTATCCCAAGTGGAGTCAGTCCTCGTCTCGTGTGGGGGCATGCACTTGCGCTTTCCTACCCGAGCTGTAGCAGCAGTGTCAGCACTTCCTTCCGCGTGGATCAAGGGATCTGTGGCTTTTCTCTCGAGGCTTTCCCCGGAGGGCTGTTCCATGTACCACAGTGGTGTGAGTCGATCCTCGGCTTGAAAGTCGGAGGCAGTGCAGGGAAAAACAGGTTTGCCCTGGAATGGATGAGACAATCTGGGGGACCCGGCGAATGGTGGCACGACCCTGGAGTTCCTCTCGCCTTTCTTGTGGAGAGCAGCCTCCTCTTGAGATGCGACGGGAACGCCGGGGAATTCTTTCCAGACCACGCAGGGAAAGGATCCCACCTCTCCGAGCTAGGAGGCGGAAACGGCGGCTCCTCTGGATGTGGGCGGGACTCTCGTGCTTCCTCTCGAGTGGAGACCGGAAATGTTGGGGAACTTCTTGAGTTGCAGGCAAGGGAGTGAAGGACTCTTTTGAAGTTCGAAGGTTAGGTGTAATAAGCCGTGAGACGCCTCAGCGGAAATTGGCCTCATCTCCGCCTGGAGGGGAGAACCTCCTGGATTTTCTCGAGTTGCAGCAGGTGCTCTCGACTTACGACGGGGAGCTCATGGGACTCGCTCTGGTGGCCTCAGGAAAGGCCAGTCCCCATGCGAGTTGCTCGGGGGCCTCTCGGGATTCCTCTCCCGTCGATGCCGGGGCCTAAGACCTGTGTGGATTCGGGGCCGGGGAACTTAGGATTCCTCTCCAGTGCTGATAGATCTTGGGGTTCTTCTGGAGTCTCCCCCAGGGGAGTCAGTCCTCGTCTAGAGTGGGGGCATGCACCTGCGCTTTCCTCCCGAGCTGTAGCAGCAGTGTCACGCTTTCCTTCGCGTGGATCAAGGGATCTGTGGCTTTCCCTCGAGGCTTTCCCACGAGGCTTACCACAGGGCTGTCCCACGTGCCACCGTGGTGTGAGTCGATCCTTGGCTTGAAAGTCGAGGCAGTGCAGGGAAAACATGATTTCCTGGAATGGACTGAGACATCTTTGGGGCTCTGGGAATGGTGACACGACCCTGGAGTTCCTCTCACCTTTCTGTGGAGAGCGCCTCCTCTTGAGATGCGATGGGAACGCCGGGAATTCTTTCCCGGACCACGCAGGGAAAGGATCCCACCTCTCGAGGTAGGAGGCAGAAACGGGGCTCCTCTGGATGTGGGTGGGACTCTCGTGCTTCTTCGGGAAATAATTCCCCGGCGATTGCCGTCGCACTCTCAGGCCGGACCGACCGCGCAGTCTTCCATCCGAGGCCAACCGGCGAGAGGAACTCCAGGGTTCGTCCCCACCATTCCCAGAGCGTCCCCCAGATGTCTCCCAGTCCACACCGGACCGGTAACCTGTTTTTGCCTGCTAGTGCCGATCGGACGTTCAAAGCTGAGATCCAGCCACACCCGTGGCACCCCTGGCTCTCGGACGAAGCCCTCGTCGGGCAAAGGACAGCCTCATGTGGCATAAGCCCTGCAGTGGACATGCTCAAGCCCTCGAGGCGAAAGCGCACAGACCTCCGATTGAATCCCACCGCCGACACGGGAAGCATGCCACACTGCCAGCCTCGCCCCTCGCTACAGCTTGGGACGGACCACACTCCGCCAGGTGCCGATGCCGCTCCCATAGTACGACGAGGGACCTGAACCTTCTCCTTGGGGCGTCAGACTAAAGACGTTTCCCCAGATCCATCGTCAGCACTGGAGAGGGATCGCGCACCGCGTTCCGGCACCGACCAACAACGGTCTCTACGGGCGCCCTGGCATCGATCCGGGCCTCGCAGTCGGCACAAGGAGGAATCCGACCGTAAGGTTCACTCCCTGCCCAGCCCGCTTTCTCGCCGCCTCTACCCGACGCAACCCCGCAGGGGACCTGACTTCCAGAGGCCACATGAGGGGTCACTAGAGTCCTTTCCAGGTTCCGTCGTAAGTCCGATAGGCCCTAAGCCGCAAACTCGCAAGGACAGATCCACGAAGCGTTCTCCCCTCCGCACGCGGCGGGAGGGTACTTGAGTAGTCCCATTTCCGCATGAGGCCTCATTTGCGGTACTCCCACCTAACTCCCTCCGAAATTCCAAAAGTGTGCGTGAATCTCTTCCCTCTGGACAAAATAACCTCCCGCAAAGCTGCACGCTGGCCTCAATCCCACCTGGCGTTATCGCACTCGACAATATCCCGATTTTTCAACCATTCCGGACCCGCCATCCTTCGGAGCACTTCACCAGACGCACCCCACTTCGAGAACGCTGCCCCACCCCAACATCAAGGGAGCCCCGTTTCTGCGCCTCCACAACATCCGAGAGGTCGGCAATTCCATTTCCCACTGCATGGACCTTCGGCGAAGAATTCCCAGGCGTTCCCCCGGGTTAAGACTCGCGTTGTCTTGGGGGGCACCCTCAGCCGCGGGAAGAAGAGAACGCTTCTCCAAAGGAAATGGATGAGCAGACCCAGGGTCGTGTCCAACCATTACCCAGGCAGCCCGAAGATGTCTCAGTCCATTCAGGAAATCGATGTTTTCCTGCACCTGCCTCGACTTGTCAAGCCAAGGATCGACTCACACCACGGACTGGAACGCTGGGGGACAGCCCTGTGGAGTAAGCTCAGCCCGCCCTCTCGGGAATGCTCGAGGGAAATGCACTGATCCTCGTTGATCCAATCGCGAACAGGAGAAGCGTGACACTGCTGCAGCAGCTCCCGACTTCCCGCCACCTCACCCCTGTGTTTTCACCAACCCCCGGTGCCGCCCCTGCCTGGGAAGGAAACAGACCGAGAGTGCTATGCGCCACTCGTATTAGAGCGTAGGACTGACTCCCCTGGGGAGACTCCAAGAATTAACCACCCAGATCTATGGTCAGCGACTGGAGCAGGCAATCCTAAAAGTTCCCGGCCCCGAGATCCAACACAGGGTTCTTTAAGCGGCCCGGGCATCGACGGGAGAGGAAATCCGAGAGGCCGGCCGAGCAACTCGCAGTGCGGGACTGGCCCTTTCCTGGTAGGCACCAGAGTCGAAGATGTCCATCGAGTCCGCCCGTCGGTGTAGAGTCGGAGAGCACCTGCTGCATACTCGAGAAACCAGGGGAGTTTCTCCCCTCAGGCGACGGATTAGAGGCCAATTTCCGCTGAGGCGTCTCACGGCTTATTGAAACACCTGACTTCTCGAATTTTCAAACAAGAGTCCTTCACTCCCTTGCTGCAACTGGATCGAAGAAGTCCCACAACGCATTTCCGTCTACACTCGAGAGGACAAGGCACGAGGAGCCCGCCCACATCCAGAGGACAGCCCCGGGTTCCCGCCTCCTAGCTCGAGAGGTGGGATCGCTTTCCCTTGCGTGGTCTAGGAAAATCCCCGGCGTTCCCGGGCTACATCTCAAGAGGAGGCTCTCCAACGAAGAAAGGCGATTCGCGCCGATCTCCCAGCCCGTGTTTCGTGCCACATGCATTCGCGGGATCCCCCGCACCCCTGCTGGTCTCATCCACTTCCCAGCCGGAACTGTTTGCACCTGCACTTGCCGCGACTTTCAAAGCGAGGAATCGACTACCACACTGTGGTAATGGAAACAGCCCGGCCAGGGCAAAGCCTCGAGAGTAAACAGCCACAGATCCTTGATCACCGCGCTGTAAGGAAGCGGCTGGACACTCGAGTCTGCTATCAGGCTCGGGCAAGGGAAAGCGCAAGTGCAGTGCCCCCACACGAGACCGAGGACCACTGACTCCCTTACGGGGATACTCCAGACATAACCCCAAGATCATGTCAGCACCTGGGAGAGGAATCGCTCAGTTTCCGCGGCACCGAACTCCACACAAGATCTCTAAGCCCGCTACCGGATCACGTAGAGAAATTCCCCGAGAGGCCCCCGATCACTCGCATAGAGTGATGGCCTTTCCGTAAGCACCAACCAGATCGGTCCCTGAGTTCCCGTCAAAGGCGATAGCAGCCATGGCCGCAACTCGAAGAAATCCAGGAGTCTCCCCTTCGAGACAAGGATGGAGGCCCATATTCCGCTGGAAGAACGTCTTCGAGGCTAATCCATTACCTACTGCTGCGAAACTTCCAGCAGCGTCCCTTTCACCCTTGCGGCAACTCAATGAGTCTCCCGACTACCGTCTGCCATCGAAGAGG
>NW_017196771.1:0-8361 GCF_001704415.2 Capra hircus
CTGGTGGGGAAAGCCTCGAGGGAAAGCCACAGATGCTTTGATCCACTCGAAGGGAAGCGTGACACTGCTGCTTCAGGTCGGAGGGAAAGTACACGTGCATGCCCCACTCGAGACGAGGACTGACTCCCCTGGGGAGACTCCAGAAGTACCCAAGATCCATGTCAGCACTGGAGAGGAACCCTCACTTACGGCACCGACTCCACAAAGGTCTTAGGCCCAGCATCGACGGGAGAGGAATCCGGAGTCTCCCCGAGCAACTCGCATGGGGACTGTCCTTTCCTGAGGCCACCAGAGCGGGTCCCTGAGGTCCCCGTCGTAGGTCGAGAGCACCAGCAGCAACTTGAGAAAATCCAGGAGGTTCTCCCTTCCAGGCGACATGAGGACCATTTCCGCTGAGGTGTCTCAAGGCTAATCACACCTAACCTCTGGAACTTCCAAAGGGTCCTTCACACCCTTGCTGCAACTCAATAAGATCCCCAACATACCCGTCTCCACTCGAGAGGAATCACGAGAGTCCCGCCCACACCCAGAGGAGCCCCGTTTCCGCCTCCTAGCTCGAGAGGAGGGATCCTTTCCCTCAGTGATCGGGAAAGAGTTCCCAGTGTTCCCGGCGCATCTAAAGAGGAGGCGATCTCCACAGGAAAGGCGAGAGGAAATCCAGGGTCGGGCCACATTCCCAGCGTCCCCCAGATGTCTCAGTCCATTCCAGGGAAACCTGTTTTCCCTGCACTGCCTCGACTTTCAAGCGAGGATCGACTCACACCATGGTGGCACGTGGGACAGCCCTGTGGGAAAGCTGCCGGGAGCCAGTGTGAGGAATCCCGCCCGTGACAAGGTCATGAGGAAGGAAGCTGACATACGCAAGGCGTGCTCAGACTTCAGGGACCCCTCTGGAAATTCCTAAGCATGTACCCCAACAAAAATCCGCCGGCTTTTGTGCTCTGCTTTTCCACTCTTCTGACATTTTCTGGAAAAAGTCAATTCAGGGTTTCAGTCTTCTGCATTTGAAAGAGTGTTTCAATCTAAAAACCCCTCCGATGGCTTTCTAGCCTGCCTGCAGGACTCTGCGAGTGTGATTGTTTGAGGCCTCCTGACCGCAGGAGGCACAGGAAGCTTAAAACATCCTAGGAATGTAGGGGCTTCCGAAGAGTCAAAATCTTTAAAAATAGGACTGATTAAAAGTTTCATTTGTTGAGTCAATGCTTGCTGCCAAATTTTCATATCCTTTATTTTTAGATATAGTTGGTATATAGATAAACAAGTAGTAGACCTGGTATTAGCAACATTAGATCTTTGAGTTAAGTACCTTCTTTGTTATATCCCACTGCACCTTTGTTCTATAGAGATGTAACTTTAATGCTTTAAGGAGATGCAAATTAAAGAAAAACACTTCAGGGGAAACAAAATCAACATTCCTTAAGGAAGAGAGCTAAAAAGTGTTAACAAGCTTCTTGGCCAGAAGATAATGTAAATCACCTGAGACCTTTTGTATACAAAATGATGTATAGAAAGAGTCTGGGCTGCGAACGCTACATAATTCTGTGTTACCCGTTGATCTCCATGTTTTATCAAAAGTATAAAAGGCCTTCTGAACAATAAAGGATCGGACCAGTTTCTCGAACTAGTCTCTCGGCCTGGTTTCTTGGGACTCTGGCTCCCCCATGTCTCTCTCTCTCCTCTTCTCTCCCCTTCCCTCTCTCTGCTCTTTACTTTAACTTCAGGCTGAATCTCCATCTGGGGCGCGGAGGCTCGCCAGGTCTACTTACTTGCCCCGGCTGTTAAGACCCGCACGAAAGGGAGCTTAAGGCGAGGCACCCTTAGATATTCAAGCGGGCGCCGGTGGCCCAACGTAGATGGTGCAAATTCCTTGTCTGGAATTTTATTGGCCTTCCGCGTAAACCAAGCTATTCAGCCCTCTTCCTCCACTTAATCTTCTTATTACACTATAGTTTCTTATCTAATCTTACATTAATAAAACAAACAAGTCTTTCCACGCCACGCCGTCCACCCTTCGAATCCCTGGATCCACCGGGCCAGGACCCGGCAAGTGGCGCCCGAACAGGCTATTCGAAGATAGTTCCTCGAGCAAAAGCTCCCCCCGGAGCACTCTCTGCTGCTCCCCCGGAGCCCTCTCCGTTGCTCCCCCGGAGCACTCTCTGTTGCTCCCCCGAGTGACTTAAATCACTCCCCCGGAGTACTTTCGGGTACTCCCCCAGTGTTGAGTGTTGGACGGCTAGGACCCCACTCAGAGTGCCGCGGACCCCCTGTAGGATAGACAGGGTGAGGACAAGTGGAAGTGTTCAAGGGTTAAGAGAAACCTGGTGCTCTAGAGGTTGAAAAGAACCTGCTATCTTAGGTTTAAAACAAAACCCCCTTGGCTAAGGTAAAACCTTTTTGTCAGGAGACTTTTCTATAACTCTTAATTTTCTGACACGGGTAACAATGACTCAAAACAATGACACCTCTTTATACAAGTAATTTTGTAACTGTTAAACAAAAAAGACAAATTAAAGATTAAAAGGCTAGTGTTATGAGACCAATGTCCTTGGTTTCCAGAAAAGATTTAGACTTGGATAAAGGTAATAAACAGCTAAAACTAATTATACTTTGCATGGGCTGTAAATGCTTTTGCTCTGTAAAATATTATTACAGATGTTCTGGACCCCGTCATGAGGCTTTAGTTAGATAGCTATGGGAGAGACTATAGCAGTGGATCGTAGTGGGTCTCCACCTATTACGCAGATCATATTTTCTGCCATTGGCAAACAAAAGGAGAGAGACTGTACTCTTCTCCGAGAAGGAGGGTGCTTATAGGACGCAGCGGCCGAGCGCCCTGGAGAGCCCCCTCCCCTCTACACAAACCAAACCTTAAAAAAGTTGTCTTATTTAAGGCGACCACTGCAACCTCTGCTTGCGCCTCCCCAGGCTTAAGAACTCCCCACTTTATATCCAAAGCCTCCAGAACATTGCTTAAGTTTGAAACGATTAGTGACAATATTTTTGAGCAAAGAGCTTTTAAAACAGAGCTTGCTCCTTGCATAAAATCCCCTCAGAGGGCCTCACCACAAAAAAAAAAGAAAAAGGAAGAAAAACAGAAAAAAAATATTCGTAATAAAAAGGACTTTACAAATGCAAATGTTTCTCTTGAGGCCAAATAGAACATGTTTTGCCAAAATGTCCTGCTAACAGACACAACAACCCGTACAAACAACCCCAGGTAGCTCAGGCCTAGACCTCAGTTCACCACCTCAATAATATTAACCTCTGATGTGCCAGTGACTCAGATTCCAATGAGAGTGGCTAGTCCCTGCTGAGGACATTGTAAGACTTGTACTGGGGCATAGCTTGCTTTCTTTTCAAGAAATTTCGGTAGTGTCTTGTGTAGTAAATTCTGATTATACTGAAAAAACTGAAGTTTTGATCTCGCCACCTGCTAAAACTGTGCAATTAATAAAAATTAAAAAAAAATAATAGCACAGCTTTTGCTTTTACCTTATTACCAAACAGAAAAACCAGACAAAAAAAGCCCCAGAGGATCTAGATCTAGCTTTTTGGGTGCAAAAAATTGCAGCTTCTAGGCCTTTAAAAGATTTTTTAATTCAAAGATATAAAATGTCATGGCTGTTAGACAATAGACAAGACGTTTCTTACATTGCTGAGAGACTAGCGCAGCTCCTGGCCAACATATACTACTGAAAAGGAGTTAGAAAAAGTGGTATGCAGGATAAAAATGCTATAGAGTAAGAGGTGAGAGAGAGTTTAAAACCTTGGTGAATAGTGAGCTCCCCGTTGCTGGAAGTATTCAAGCTAAGATTAAATGGTTACTTGTCATCTAAAAGGCTATAGACCAGATTTGGGTTATAAAAAGATCATTAGAAAAGCTCATAAAGATATTGTGTAACACCTCTTTTCTTGCTTCTTATATTTGGGTCTAGTGATATGGTTTTTTGGATAACAAAAATTACTCAGAAACGGCCTATGAAAACTATTCTGATTAATGGCAAGTCTATTGTGGGGTTATTAGACACAGGAGCAGACGTTTCTTGCATTTCAGGAAAAGACTGGCCTAGCTCCTGGCCCACCTCCTGGCCCACACATACTACTGAAAATAACTTTGGGGGATAGGAAGAGCCCCCACAGTAGCCAAAAGTGCAAAAATTTTAGATTGGCAATTTGAGGACACCCGTGGAACTTTCCAACCGTATGTAGTCCCTTCACTCCCCCTTACCCTGTGGGGGAGGGACATGCTATCTCAAATGGGAGTGTTACTTTTTAGCCCTGATGATAAAGTGACCTCTCAGATGCTGCAGATCGGCTATGATCCATCAAAAGGATTGGGTAAACAACAGACAAGAATAATTGAGCTAATTTGCCCAACTCCTCGCAAGCTATATACTGGATTGGGATATCCAAATTTATAATGAAGGCCATTGTTTTTGCTGCCTACCCCATTACATGAAAATCTCAAGATCCGGTGTGGGTGGAACAGTGGCCTCTGCCTAAGGAAAAATTACTGACATATTAATTAAAAAGATTAATTCAAATATACTGATTTATTAAATTGTTTAATAAAGAACCATCAAAAATTGTACTTCCATATAACAGAGAACAACTTGATGCTTTTCAAATGTTTGATGATTGGCAGATTCCTATAGGAAATTCTTGTGATCAGATCTTGCATCATTTACCCTCACGTGCTTTGTTAATTCAAAAATTAAAAAGAGAGAAATTAAGTATAGTTTTCCCCCGTCAGATTTTACAACATGTTCTCTTTGTAATAAGTTAAATGCTGATTCGTTTGAAACAGTAAAATAAAAAGCCATTAGTAAAGCAAAAAGATCTCCTCCAGATAACAAAAAGATCCCGACCCAAAATTTACTGCGGGTCGAGGAAGTGTTTATATTTTTTTCCACAGGGTGCAGATTCGTCAACTTGGATCCCGGACAGACTGATTCGCCACAAAAGAAAAAGGGAACTTCTCTGCCACCACCACCGCGGGAAACAGCCGCGCACCAAAAGCTGCGGGTGGGGCCAGCCTGACTGACGGAACCCAGTGCACCGCACTCGCAGCCCCATAACAGCGCCAGTGTCAGAGGGCGGGGTGAAGGCCGCTGCTCCCACCGGCAAAAGAGGCAAAAGAAACATCAAGATCCCGGCGGGACTAACAGCTGCTGCAGCACAAACTCCAACCAGAAAATGACTCTATTTACTCTATTTTGGCTTGTCTATCCTCTCCTTATGTTCTTCTTTTCACCAATGATTCCAGAAAACTTAATGTACCTAATGTAGCGACTTGTGAACCATGGATGTTTTCATCTTGTTTAACTCCTCAAAGTAATGTCTGCTCTTCTGTGGTTTTAAAGATGTCCTATAACTGTAACAACTTATTGATATGATAATTATGTTCTTGCTGTGTTACAACAATTGTTATTGTTACTACAACAGCAATCATTGACTCAACAAGTGTAAATGCCCAATATGTTAAAAAATCAAGGTTTAGGTATTTTGGAACAGCTCAGATATTAGTTTAGACTTAGGGAAACATCATAATCAGATTCAGACCTTGGAACACTCCCGATTAGATTTTACCACCGCAGGAGAAGCCAATGACTTTTCCCACACTTTCTCTAACTTCATTTCTGAAGACTGTTCTGTCTACTGTCTATAATCTTGCTCCTCATAATCATACTTCCCTATATTGTCTAGATTCTTCGGCAGAGCATTCGGAATCTCGAGACCGAACTGCACCTGATTTTAAACATAAATAATTAATTATTTAAAATTAAAAAGGGTGAGATGCCGGGAGCCAGTGTGAGGAATCCCGCCCGTGACAAGGTCATGAGGAAGGAAGCTGACATACGCAAGGCATGCTCAGACTTCAGGGACCCCTCTGGAAATTCCTAAGCATGTACCCCAACAAAAATCTGCCGGCTTTTGTGCTCTGCTTTTCCACTCTTCTGACATTTTCTGGAAAAAGTCAATTCAGGGTTTCAGTCTTCTGCATTTGAAAGAGTGTTTCAATCTAAAAACCCCTCCGATGGCTTTCTAGCCTGCCTGCAGGACTCTGCGAGTGTGATTGTTTGAGGCCTCCTGACCGCAGGAGGCACAGGAAGCTTAAAACATCCTAGGAATGTAGGGGCTTCCGAAGAGTCAAAATCTTTAGAATAGGACTGATTAAAAGTTTCATTTGTTGAGTCAATGCTTGCTGCCAAATTTTCATATCCTTTATTTTTAGATATAGTTGGCATATAGAAAAACAAGTAGTAGACCTGGTATTAGCAACATTAGATCTTTGAGTTAAGTACCTTCTTTGTTATATCCCACTGCACCTTTGTTCTATAGAGATGTAACTTTAATGCTTTAAGGAGATGCAAATTAAAGAAAAACACTTCAGGGGAAACAAAATCAACATTCATTAAGGAAGAGAGCTAAAAAGTGTTAACAAGCTTCTTGGCCAGAAGATAATGTAAATCACCTGAGACCTTTTGTATACAAAATGATGTATAGAAAGAGTCTGGGCTGCGAACGCTACATAATTCTGTGTTACCCATTGATCTCCGTGTTTTATCAAAAGTATAAAAGGCCTTCTGAACAATAAAGGATCGGACCAGTTTCTCGAACTAGTCTCTCGGCCTGGTTTCTTGGGACTCTGGCTCCCCCATGTCTCTCTCTCTCCTCTTCTCTCCCCTTCCCTCTCTCTGCTCTTTACTTTAACTTCAGGCTGAATCTCCATCTGGGGGGCGCAGAGGCTCGCCAGGTCTACTTACTTGCCCCGGCTGTTAAGACCCGCACGAAAGGGAGCTTAAGGCGAGGCACCCTTAGATATTCAAGCGGGCGCCGGTGGCCCAACGTAGATGGTGCAAATTCCTTGTCTGGAATTTTTTTGGCCTTCCGCGTAAACCAAGCTATTCAGCCCTCTTCCTCCACTTAATCTTCTTATTACACTATAGTTTCTTAATCTAATCTTACATTACTAAACAAACAAGTCTTTCCACGCCAACGCCGTTCACCCTTCGAATTCCCTGGATCCACCGGGGCTGGACCCCGGCAGAAAGCCTCGTGGGAAAGCCTCGTGGGAAAGCCTCGAGGGAAAGCCCCTTATCCCTTGGTTCACGCGAAGGGAAGCGTGACACTGCTGCTACAGCTCGGGAGGAAAGCGCACGTGCATGCCCCCACTCGAGACGAAGACTGACTCCCCTGGGGAGACTACAGAAGTACCCCAAGATCCATGTCAGCACTGGAGAGGAATCCTCAGGTTCCGGCACTGACTCCACACAAGGTTTTAGGCTACAGCATTGACGGGAGAGGAAACCCGAGAGGCCCGAGAGGCCCCGAGCAACTCGCAAGGGGACTGGCCTTTCCTGAGGCCAAAAGAGCGGGTCCCTGAGGTCCCCGTCGTAAGTCGAGAGCACCTGCCGCAACTCGAGAAAATCCAGGAGGTTCTCCCCTCCTGGCGAGATGAGGCCCATTTCAGCTGAGGCGTCTCTAGGCTAATCACACCTAAACTCTGGAACTTCCAAAGGGTCCTTCACACCCTTGCTGCAACTCAAGAAGTTCCCCGACATACGCGACTCCACTCGAGAGGAAGCACGAGAGTCCCGCCCACATCCAGAGGAGCCCTGTTTCCGCCTCCTAGCTCGAGAGGAGGGATCCTTTCCCTGCGTGGTCGGGAAAGAATTCCCGGCGTTCCCGTCGCATCTCAAGTGGAGGCGCTCTCTACAGGAAAGGCGAGAGGAACTCCAGGGTCGTGCCACATTCCAGAGTCCCCGAGATGTCTCAGTCCATTCCAGGGAAACCTGTTTTCCCAGCACTGCCTCCACTCTCAAGCCGAGGATCGACTCCCACCACGGTGGCACGTGGGACAGCCCTGTGGAAAGCCTCGTGGGAAAGCCTCTTGGGAAAGCCTCTAGGGAAAGCCACAGATCCCTTGATCCACGCGAAGGGAAGTGCGACACTGCTGCTACAGCTCGGAAGGAAAAGCGCACGTGCATGCCCCCACTTGAGACGAGGACTGACTCCACTGGGGAGACTCAGAAGTACCCCAAGATCCATGTCAGCACTGGAGAGGAATCCTCAGGTTCCGGCACCGGCACCGGCTCCACACAAGATCTTAAGCCCCCGCATCGACGGGAAGAGGAATCCCGAGAGGCCCCCGCAACTCGCATGGGACTGGCCTTTCCTGAGGCCACCAGAGTGGGTCCCTGAGGTCCCATCGTAAGTCGAGAGCACCTGCCGCAACTCGAGAAAATCCAGGAGGTTCTCCCTCCAGGCGAGATGAGGTCCATTTCCGCTGAGGCGTCTCCAGCAAATCACACCTAACATCTGGAACTGCCAAAGGGTCCTTCACACCCCTTGCTGCAA
>NW_017196772.1:0-8361 GCF_001704415.2 Capra hircus
TCCTCGACTTACAAGGGACATCAGGATCCCGCTCTGGTGGCCTCAGGAAAGGCAGGTCCCCATACGAGTTGCTCGGGGGCCTCTCGGGATTCCTCTCCCGTCGATGCCGGGGCTAAGTCCTTGTGTGGAGTCTGTGCCGGAACCTGAGGATTCCTCTCCAGGGCTGACATGATCTTGCGGTACTTCTGTAGTCTCCCCAGGGGAGTCAGTCCTGGTCTCGAGTGTGGACATGCAAGAGCGCTTTCCTCCCGAGCTGTAGCAGCAGTGTCACGCTTCCCTTCGCTTGGATCAAGGGATCTGTGGCTTTCCCTCGAGGCTTTCCCATGAGGCTTTCCCACCAGGCTTTCCAACGATGCTTTCCCCAGTGATGTCCCACGTGCCACCGTGGTGTCAGTCGATCCTCGGTTTGAAAGTCGAGGCAGTGCCGGGAAACAGGCTTCCCTGGAATGGACTGAGACATCTGGGGACTCTGGGAATGGTGGCACGACCCTGGAGTTCCTCTCGCCTTTCGTGTCGACAGCGCCTCCTCTTGAGATGCGACGGGAACGCCGGGAATTCTTTCCCGACCACGCGGCAAAAGGATCCCTCCTCTCGAACTTGGAGGCAGAAACGGGGCTCCTCTGGATGTGGGCGTGACTCTCGTGCTTCCTCTCGTGTGGAGACGGGTATGTTGGGGAACTTCTTGAGTTGCAGCAAGGGTGTGAAGGATCCTTTGGAATTCCAGAGGTTAGGTGTGTTTAGAGTCGAGACGCCTTAGCGGAAATGGGCCTCATCTCCCCTGGAGGGGAGAATCTCCTGGATTTTTTCGAGTTGCGGTACGTGCTCTCGCCTTACGACGGGACCACTGGACCCGCTCTGGTGGCCTCAGGAAAGGCCAGTCCCCTTGCGAGTTGCTCGGGGGCCTCTCGGGATTCCTCTCCCGTCGATGCCAGGGCCTAAGACCTTGTGTGGAGTCGGTGCCTGCCGGGGTCCAGCCCCGGTGGATCCAGGGAATTCGAAGGGTGGACGGTTGGCGTGGAAAGACTTGTTTGTTTATTAATGTAAGATTAGATTAAGAAACTATAGTGTAGTAAGAAGATTAAGTGGAGGAAGAGGGCTGAATAGCTTGGTTTACGCGGAAGGCCAATAAAATTCCAGACAAGGAATTTGCACCATCTACGTTGGGCCACCGGCGCCCGCTTGAATATCTAAGGGTGCCTCGCCTTAAGCTCCCTTTGCGGGTCTTAACAGCCGGCAAGTAAGTAGACCTGGCGAGCCTCCGCGCCCCAGATGGAGATTCAGCCTGAAGTTAAAGTAAAGAGCAGAGAGAGGGAAAGGGGGAGAGAAGAGAAAGAGAGAGAGAGACATGGGGGAGCCAGAGTCCCAAGAAACCAGGCCGAGAGACTAGTTCGAGAAACTGGCCCCCATCCTTTATTGTTCAGAAGGCCTTTTATACTTTTGATAAAACACGGAGATCAATGGGTAACACAAAATTATGTAGCGTTCGCAACCCAGATTCTTTCCGTATATCATTTTGTATACAAAAGGTCTCAGGTGATTTACATTATCTTTTGGCCAAGAGGCTTGTTAACACTTTTTGGCTCTCTTCCTTAATGAATGTTAATTTTGTTTCCCCTGAAGTGTTTTTTTTTTTTTAATCTGCATCTCCTTAAAGCATTAAAGTTACATCTCTATAGAACAAAGGTGGAGTGGATATAACAAAGAAGGTACTTAACTCAAAGATCTAATGTTGCTAATACCAGGTCTACTACTTGTTTTTCTATATACCAACTATATCTAAAAATAAAGGATATGAAAATTTGGCAGCAAGCATTGACCCAAAAAATGAAACCATTAATCAGTCCTATTCTAAAGATTTTGACTCCTCGGAAGCTCCTACATTCCTAGGATGTTTTAAGCTTCCTGTGCCTCCTGCGGTCAGGAGGCCTCAAACAATCACATGCGCAGCTGTACGAGTCCTGCAGGCAGGCTAGAAAGCCATCGGAGGGGTTTTTGGATTGAAACACTCTTTCAAATGCAGAAGACTAAAGCCCTGAATTGAATTTTTCCAGAAAATGTCAGAAGAGTGGAAAACAGAGCACAAAAGCCGGCAGATTTTAGTTGGGGTACGTGCTTAGGAATTTGCAGAGGGTCCCTGAAGTCTGAGCACGCCTTGCATATGTCAGCTTCCTTCCTCATGACCTTGTCATGGGCAGGATTCCTCACACTGGCTCCCAGCAGGTGCCGGAACCTGAGGATTCCTCTCCAGTGCTGACATGGATCTTGGGTACTTCTGGAGTCTCCCCAGGGGAGTCAGTCCTCGTCTCGAGTGGGGCATGAACGTGCGGTTTCCTCTCGAGCTGTAGCAGCAGAGTCACGATTCCCTTCGCGTGGATCAAAGGATCTGTGGCTTTCCCTCGAGGCTTTCCCACGAGGCTTTCCCACAGGGCTGTCCCACGTGCCACCGTGGTGTGAGTCGATCCTCGGCTTGAAGGTGGAGGCAGTGCAGGGAAAACAGGTTTCCCTGGAATGGACTGAGACACCTGGGGGACTCTGGGAATGGTGGCACGATCCTGGAGTTCCTCTCCCTCTCCGGTGGAGACCGACTCCTCTTGAGATGTGACAGGAACGCCGGGAATTCTTTCCCGACCACGTAGGGAAAGGATCCCTCCTCTCGAGCTAGGAGGCGGAAACGGGCTCCTCTGGATGTGGGCGGGACTCTCGTGCTTCCTCTCGAGTGGAGACGGGTATGTCGGGGAACTTCTTGAGTTGCAGCAAGGGTGTGAAGGACCCTTTGAAAGTTCCAGAGGTTAGGTGTGTTTAGACTCGAGACGCCTCAGCGGAAATGGGCCTCATCTCGCCTGGAGGGGAGAACCTCCTGTATTATCTCGAGTTGAAGCATGTGCTCTCGACTTAGGACGGGGAACTCAGGGACCCGCTCTGGTGGCCTCAGGAAAAGGCCAGACCCATGCGCGTTGCTCGGTGGCCTCTCGGGATTCCTCTCCCCATCGATGCTATGGCCAAGGCCTTGTGTGGAGTCGGTTCCGGAACCTGAGGATTTTCTCTCCAGTGCTGACATGGATCTTGGGGTACTTCTGGAGTCTCCCCAGGGGTAGTCAGTCCTCGTCTTGAGGGGAGGCATGCACGTGCGCTTTCCTCCCGAGCTGTAGAAGCAGTGTCGCGCTTCCCTTCGCGTGGATCAAGGGATCTGTGGCTTTCCCTCGAGGCTTTCCCACGGGGCTTTCCCACAGGGATGTCCACGTGCCACAGTGGTGAGAGTCGATCCTCGGCTTGAAAGTCGAGGCAGTGCAGGGAAAACAGGTTTCCCTGGAATGGACTGAGACATCTGGGGGACTCTGGAATGGTGGCACGACCCTGGAGTTCCTCTTGCCTTTCCTGTGGAGAGCGCCTCCTCTTGAGTTGCGACGGAAACGCCGGGAATTCTTTCCCGACCACGCAGGGGAAAGGATCCATCCTCTCGACGTATGAGGCGGAAACGGGGCTCCTCTGGATGTGGGCGGGACTCTCGTGCTTCCTCTCGAGTGGAGACGGGTATGTGGGGAACTTCTTGAGTTGCAGCAAGGGTTGAAGGACCCTTTGGAAGTTCCAGAGGTTAGGTGTGATTTGCCTCGAGACGCTTCTGCGGAAATGGGCCTCATCTCGCCTGGAGGGGAGAACCTCCTGGATTTTCTCGAGTTGCGGCAGGTGCTCTCGACTTAGGATGAGGACCTCAGGGACCCGCTCTGGTGGCCTCAGGAAAGGCCAGTCCCCATGCGAGTTGCTGGGGGCCTCTCGGAATTCCTCTCCCATCGATGCCTCGGCCTAAGATCTTGTGTGCAGTCCGTGCCGGAACCTGAGGATTCCTCTCCAGTGCTGACATGGTCTTACTTCTGGAGTCTCCCCAGGGGAGTCAGTCCTCGTCTCGAGTGGGGGCATGCACGTGCGCTTTCCTCCCGAGCTGTAGCAGCATTGTCATACTTCCCTTTGCGTGGATCTAGGGATCTGTGGCTTTTCCTCGAGGCTTTCCCACGAGGCTTTCCCACAGGGCTGTCCCACGTGCCACCGTGGTGTGAGTGGATCCTCGGCTTGAAAGTCGAGGCAATGCAGGGAAAATAGGTTTCCCTGGAATAGACTGAGAAATCTGTGGCACTCAGGGAATGGTGTCACGACCCTGGAGATCCCCTCGTGTTTCCTGTGGAGAGCGCCTCCTCTTGAGATGCGACCGGAACACCGGGAATTCTTTCCCGACAACACAGGAAAGGATTCCACCTCTCGAGCTATGAGGCGGAAACGGGGCTTCTCTGGATGTGGGCAGGACTCTCGTGCTTCCTCTCGAGTGGAGACGGGTACGTCGGGAAACTTCTTGAGTTGCAGCAAGGGTGTGAAGGACCCTTTGGAAATTCCAGAGGCCAGGTTGATTAGCCTCGAGACGCCTCCGCGGAAATGGGCTTCATCTCGCCTGGAGGGGAGAACCTCCTGGATTTTCTCGAGTTGCCACAGGTGCTCTCGACTTAAGACGAGGACCTCAGGGACCCGCTCTGGTGGCCTCAGGAAAGGCCAGTCCCATGCGAGTTGCTAGGGGGCCTCTCGGTATTCCTCTCCCGTCGATGCGGGCCTAAGACGTTGTGTGGAGACGGTGCCGGAACCTGAAGATTCCTCTCCAGTGCTGACATGGATCTTGGGGTACTTCTGGAGTCTCCACCGGGGATTCAGTCCTCGTCTCGACTTAGGTCATGCACGTGCACTTTCCTCCCGAGCTGTAGCAGCAGTGTCATGCTTCCCTTCCCGTGGATGAAGAAATCTGTGGCTTTCATCGAGGTTTTTGCAGGAGGCTTTCCCACGAGGCTTTCCACAGGGCTGTCCCACGTGCCACGTGGTGTGAGTCGATCCTCGGCTTGAAAGTCGAGGCAGTGCAGGAAAACTGGTTTCCCTGGAATGGACTGAGACATCTGTGGGACTCTGGGTATGGTGGCTCGAGCCTGGAATTCCTCTCGCTTCCTGTGAGAGCGCTCCTCTTGAGATGCGACGGAAACGCCGGGAATTCTTTCCCGAACACGCAGGGAAAGGATCCTCCTCTCGAGCTAGGAGGCGGAAACGGGCTCCTCTGGATGTCGGCGGGAGTCTCGAGCTTTCACTCAAGTGGAGACGGTTATGTCGGGGAACTTCTTGAGTTGCAACAAGTGGGTGATGTACCCTTTGGAAGTTCCAGACGTTAGGTGTGATTAGCCTCGAGAGGCCTCATTGGAAATGGGCCTCTACTCGCCTGGAGGGAGAACTTCTGGATTTCTCGAGTTGCGGCAGTTTCTCTCTACTTACGACGGGACCTCAGGACATGCTCTGGTGGCCTCAGGAAAGGCCATTCCCCATGCGAGTTGCTCGGGGCCTCTCGGATTCCTCTCCTGTCGATGCCGGGGCCTAAGACCTTGTTGGACTCGGTGCCGGAACCTGAGATTCCTCTCCAGTCCTGACATGGATCTTGGGGTACGTCCTGAGTCTCCCCTGGGGAGTCAGTCCTCGTCTCGAGTGGGGGCATGCACGTGCGCTTTCCTCCCCAGCTGTAGCAGCAGTGTCAGGCTTCCCTTCGCGTGGATCAAGGGATCTGTGGCTTTCCCTCGAGGCTTTCCACGAGGCTTTCCCACAGGGCTGTCCACGTGCCACCGTGGTGTGAGTCCATCCTCGGCTTAAAGTCGAGTCAGTGCAGGGAAAACATGTTTCCCTGGAATGGACTGAGACATCTGGGGACTCTGGGAATGGTGGCACGACCCTTGAGTTCCTCTCGCCTTTCCTGTGGAGGGCGCCTCCTCTTGAGATGCGACGGGAACGCCGGGAATTCTTTTCCGACCACGCAGGGAAAGGATCTCTCCTCTCGAGCTAGGAGGCGGAAACGGGGCTCCTCTGGATGTGAGCGGGACTCTCGTGACTCCTCTCGAGTGGAGACGGGTATGTCAGGGAACTTCTTGATTGCAGCAAGGGTGTGAAGGACCTTTGGAATTCCAGAGGTTAGGTGTGATTAGCCTCGAGACGCTTCAGGGGAAATGGGCCTCTTGTCGCCTGGAGGGAGAACATCTAGGATTTTCTCGAGTTGCAGCAGGTGCTCTCGACTTACGACGGGGACCTCCGGGACCCGCTCTGGTGGCCTCAGGAAAGCCCAGTCCCCATGCGAGTTGCATGGGGCCTCTCGGATTCCTCTCCCGTCGAAGCCGGGCCTAAGACCTTGTGTAGAGTCGGTGCCGGAACCGAGGATTCCACTCCAGTGCTGACATGGTTCCTGGGTACTTTTGGAGTCTCCCTTAAGGGAGTCATTCCTCGTCTCGAGTAGGGGCATGCACGTGCGCTTTCCTCCGAGCTGTAGCTGTAGTGTCACGCTTCCCTTCGCGTGGATGAAGGAATCTGAGGCTTTCCCTGGAGTCTTTCCCACGAGGCTTTCCCCCGAGGCTTTCCCAAAGGGCTGTCCAACGTGCCACCGTGGTGTGAGTCGATCCTCGGCTTGAAAGTCGAGGCAGTGCAGGGAAAACAGGTTTCCCTGGAATGGACTGAGACATCTGAGGACTCTGGGAATGGTGGCACGACCCTGGAGTTAATCTCGCCTTTCCTGTGGAGAGCGCCTCCTCTTGAGATGCGACGGAAATGCCGGGAATTCTTTCCGACCACGCAGGGAAGGATCCCTCCTCTCGAGCTAGGGAGGCGGAAACGGGGCTCCTCTGGATGAGGGCGGGACTCTCGTGATTCCTCTCGAGTGGAGACGGGTATGTCGGGGAACTTCTTGAGTTGCAGCAAGGGTGTGAAAGACCCTTTGTAATTTCCAGAGGTTAGGTGTGATTAGCCTCGAGATGCCTCAGCGGAAATGGGCCTCATCTCGCCTGGAGGGGAGAACCTCCTGGATTTTCTCGAGTTGTGGCAGGTGCTCTCGACTTACGACGGGGACCTCAGGGACCCGCTCTGGTGGCCTCAGGAAAGGCCAGTCCGCATGCGAGTTGCTCGGGGGCCTCTCGGGATTCCTCTCCCGTCGATGCTGGGGCCTAAGGCTGCCGGGAGACAGTGTGAGGAAGCCCGCCCGTGACAAGGTTATGAGGAAGGAAGCTGACATACGCAAGGCGTGCTCAGACTCAGGGACCCCTCTGGAAATTTTTAAGCATGTACCCCAACAAAAAATCTGCCGGTTTTTGTGCTCTGCTTTTTCACTCTTCTGAACTTTTCTGGAAAAAGTCAATTCAGGGCGTTAGTCTTCTGCATTTGAAAGAGTGTTTCAATCCAAAAACCCTCTGATGGCTTTCTATCCTGCCTGTAGGACTCGTACAGCTGCCGCTTGTGATTGAGGCCTCCTGACCGCAGGAGGCACAGGAAGCTTAAAACATCCTAGGAATGCAGGAGCTTCCGAGGAGTCAGAATCTTTAGAATAGGACTGATTAAAAGTTTCATTTTTTGGGTCAATGCTTGCTGCCAAATTTTCATATCCTTTATTTTTAGATATAGTTGGTATGTGAAAAACAAGTAGTAGACCTGGTATTAGCAACATTAGATCTTTGAGTTAAGTACTTTCTTTGTTATACCCACTGCACCTTTGTTCTATAGAGATGTAACTTTAATGCTTTAAGGAGATGCAGATTAAAGAAAAACACTTCAGGGGAAACAAAATTAACATTCATTAAGGAAGAGAGCCAAAAAGTGTTAACAAGCCTCTTGGCCAGAAGATAATGTAAATCACCTGAGACCTTTTGTATACAAAATGATATACAGAAAGAATCTGGGTTGCGAACACTACATAATTTTTTGGGTTATCCATTGATCTTCATGTATTATCAAAAGTATAAAAGACCTTCTGAACAATAAAGGAGGAGGCCAGGGCCGGGGCCAGTTCTCGGACCAGCTTCTCGAACTAGTCTCTCAGCCTGGTTTCCTGGACTCTGGCTCCCCCCGTGTCTTTCTCTCTCTTTCTTCTTCTCTACCTTTCCTTCTCTCTGCTCTTTACTATAACTTCAGGCTGAATCTCCACATGGAGTGCGGAGCTCGCCAGGTCTACTTACTTGGCCTGGCTGTTAAGACCCGCACGAAAGGGAGCTTAAGGCGAGGCACCCTTAGATATTCAAGCGGCGCGGTGGCCCAACGTAGGTGGTGCAAATTCCTTGTCTGGAATTTTATTGGCCGTCCGCGTAAACCAAGCTATTCAGCCCTCTTCCTCCACTTAATCTTCTTACTACACTATAGTTTGCTAATCTAATCTTACATTAATAAAAATAAACAAGTCTTTCCACGCCAACGCCGTCCACCCTTCGAATTCCCTGGATCCACCGGGGCTGGACACCGGCATAAGACCTTGTGTGGAGTCGGTGCCAGAACCTGAGGATTCCTCTCCAGTGCTGACATGGATTTGGGGTACTTCTG
>NW_017196773.1:0-8361 GCF_001704415.2 Capra hircus
CGAGCTGTAGCAGCAGTGTCCCGCTTACCTTCCCGTGGGTCATAGGATCTATGGCATTCCCTCGAGGCTTTCCCATGAGGCTTTCCCACGACCCTTTCCACCAGGCTTTCCAACGAGGCTTTCCCCCAGTGATGTCCACGTGCCAACCTGGTGTCATTCGATCCTCGGTTTGAAAGTCGAGGCAGTGCCAGGGAAACAGGCTTCCCTGTAATGGACTGAGACATCTGGGGGACTCTGTGAATGGTGGCACTACCCTGGAGTTCCTCTCCCTTTCCTGTGGAGAGCGCCTCCTCTTGAGATGCCACGGAAATGCGGGAATTCTTTCCCGACCACGCAGGGAAGGATCCCTCCTCTCCAGCTGGGAGGCGGAAACGGGACTCCTCTGGATGAGGGCGGGACTCTCGTGATTCCTCTCGAGTGGAGATGGGTATGTCGGGGAACTTCTTGAGTTGCAGCAAGGGTGTGAAAGACCCTTTGTAAGTTCCAGAGGTTAGGTGTGATTAGCCTCGAGATGCCTCAGCGGAAATGGGCCTCATCTCGCTGGAGGGGAGAACCTCCTGGAGTTTCTCGAGTTGCGGCAGGTGCTCTCGACTTACGACGGGGACCTCACGACCGCTATGGTGGTCTCAGGAAAGGCCAGTCCCCAAGCGAGTTGCTCGGGGGCCTCTCGGGATTCCTCTCCCGTCGATGCCGGGGCCTAAGGCTGCCGGGAGCCAGTGTGAGGAAGCCCGCCCGTGACAAGGTTATGAGGAAGGAAGCTGACATACGCAAGGCGTGCTCAGACTTTCAGGACCCCTCTGGAAATTTTTAAGCATGTACCCCAACAAAATCTACCGGTTTTGTGCTCTGCTTTTTCACTCTTCTGACCTTTTCTGGAAAAAGTCAATTCAGGGCGTTAGTCTTCTGCATTTGAAAGAGTGTTTCAATCCAAAAACCCTCTGATGGCTTTCTAGCCTGCCTGTAGAACTCGTACAGCTGCGCTTGTGATTGTTTGAGGCCTCCTGACCTCAGGAGGCACAGGAAGCTTAAAACATCCTAGGAATGCAGGAGCTTCTGAGGAGTCAGAATCTTTAGAATAGGATTGATTAAAAGTTTCATTTTTTGGGTCAATGCTTGCTGCCAAATTTTCATATCCTTTATTTTTAGATATAGTTGGTATGTGAAAAACAAGTAGTAGACCTGGTATTAGCAACATTAGATCTTTGAGTTAAGTACCTTCTTTGTTATAACCCACTGCACCTTTGTTCTATAGAGATGTAACTTTAGTGCTTTAAGGAGATGCAGATTAAAGAAAAACACTTCAGGGGAAACAAAATTAACATTCATTAAGGAAGAGAGCCAAAAAGTGTTAACAATCCTCTTGGCCAGAAGATAATGTAAATTACCTGAGACCTTTTGTATACAAAATGATATACAGAAAGAATCTGGGTTGAGAACACTACATAATTTTGTGTTATCCATTGATCTCCATGTATTATCAAAAGTATAAAAGACCGTCTGATCAATAAAGAGGAGGCCAGGGGCCGGGGGCCAGTTTCTTGGACCAGCTTCTCGAACTAGTCTCTCAGCCTGGTTTCTTGGGACTCTGGCTCCCCCTGTGTCTTTCTCTCTCTTTCTTCTTCTCTACCTTTCCTTCTCTCTGCTCTTTACTATAACTTCAGGCTGAATCTCCACCTGGAGTGCGGAGGCTCGCCAGGTCTACTTACTTGGCCTGGCTGTTAAGACCCGCACGAAAGGGAGCTTAAGGCGAGGCACCCTTAGATATTCAAGCGGGCGCCGGTGGCCCAACGTAGGTGGTGCAAATTCCTTGTCTGGAATTTTATTGGCCGTCCGCGTAAACCAAGCTATTCAGCACTCTTCCTCCACTTAATCTTCTTACTACACTATAGTTTCCTAATGTAATCTTACATTAATAAATAAACAAGGCTTTCCACGCCAACGCCGTCCACCCTTCGAATTCCCTGGGATCCACCGGGGCTGGACCCCGGCATAAGACTTTGTGTGGAGTCGGTGCCGGAACCTGAGGATTCCTCTCCAGTGCTGACATGGATCTTGGGGTACTTCTGGAGTCTCCCCAGGGGAGTCAGTCCTCGTCTCGAGTGGGGGCATGCACGTGCGCTTTCCTCCCGAGCTGTAGTAGCAGTGTCACGCTTCCCTTCGCGAGGATCAAGGGATCTGTGGCTTTCCCAAGAGGCTTTCCCACAGGGCTGTCCCATGTGCCACCGTGGTGTGAGTCGATCCTCGGCTTGAAAGTCGAGGCAGCGCAGGGAAAACAGGTTTCCCTGGAATGGACTGAGACATCTTGGGGACTCTGGGAATGGGGCCTGATCCTGGAGTTCTTCTCGCCTTTCCTGTGGAGAGCGCCTCCTCTTGAGATGCAACCGGGAACGCTAGGAATTCTTTCCCGACCACGCAGGGAAAGGATCCCTCCTCTCGAGCTAGCAGGCGGAAACGGGGCCACTCTGGATATGGGCGGGACTCTCAGATTCCTCTAGAGTGGAGACGGGTATGTCGGGGAACTTCTTGAGTTGCAGCAAGGGTGTGAAAGACCCTTTGGAAGTTCCAGAGTTTAAGTGTGATTACCCCCTACTTGCCTCAGCGGAAATGGGCGTCATCTCGTCTGGAGGGGAGAACCTCCTGGATTTTCTCGAGTTGCGGCAGGTGCCTCTCGACTTACGAAGGGGCCTCAGGGATCCGTTCTGGTGGCCTCAGGAAAGGCCAGTCCCCATGGGAGTTGCTCGGGGGCCCTCGGGATTCCTCTTCCGTCGATCCTGGGGCCTAAGACCTTGTGTGGACTCAGTGCCGGAACCTGAGGATTCCTCTCCAGTGCAGACATGGATCTTGGGGGTACTTCTGGATTCTCCCCAGGGCAGTCAGTCCTCGTCTCGAGTAGCGGCATGGACGTGCGCTTTCCTCCCGAGCTGTAGCAGCAGTGTCGCACTTCCCTTCACGTGGATCAAGGGATCTGTGTCTTTCCCTCGAGGCTTTCCCACGAGGCTTTCCCACGAGGCTCCCGAGGCTTTCCCTCGAGGCTTCCCAAGAGGCTTTCCCACGAGGCTTTTCCACAGGGCTGTCCCACCTGTCACCATGTTGTGAGTCGATCCTCGGCTTGAAAGTCGAGGCAGTGCAGGGAAAACAGATTTCCCTGGAATGGACTGAGACATCTGGGGGACTCTGGGAATGGTGGCACGACCCTGGAGTTCCTCTCGCCTTTCTTGTACAGAGAGCCTCCTCTTAAGATGGGTCGGGAATGCCGGGAATTCTTTCCCGACCACGAAGGGAAAGGATCCCTCCTCTCGAGCTAGCAGGCGGAAACGGGGCCCCTCTGGATGTGGGCGGGACTCTCGTGCTTCTTCTCGAGTGGAGACAGTATGTCGGGGAACTTCTTGAGTTACAGAAAGGGTGTGAAGAACCCTTAGGAAGTTCCAGAGGTTAGGTGAATATCCTGGAGACGCCTCAGCGGAAATGGGCCTCATCTCGCCTGGAGGGGAGAACCTCCTGGATTTTCTCGATTTGCGGCAGGTGCTCTCGACTTACGACGGGGACCTCAGGGACCCGCTCTGGTGGCCTCAGGAAAACCCAGTGCACATGCGAGTTGCTCGGGGGCCTCTCGGGATTCCTCTCACTTCGATGCTGGGGCCTAAGCCCTTGTGTGGAGTCGGTGCCGGAACCTGAGTGTTCCTCTCCCTGCTGACATGGATCTTGGGGTACTTCTGCAGTCTCCCCAGGGGAGTCAGTCCCCGTCTCGAGTGGGGGCATGCACGTGGGCTTTCCTCCCGAGCCGTAGCAGCATTGTCATGCTTCCCTACGCGTGATCAAGGGATCTGTGGCTTTCCCTCGAGGCTTTCGCAGGAGGCTTTCCCACGACGCTTCCCACCAGGCTTTCCAACGAGGCTTTCACCCAGTGATGTCCCACGTGCCACCGCGGTGTCAGTCGATCCTCGGTTTGAAAGTCGAGGCAGTGCCGGGGAAACAGGCTTCCCTGGAATGGACTGAGACATCTGGGGGACTCTGGGAATGGTGACACGACCCTGGAGTTCCTCTCGCCTTTCCTGTGGAGAGCGGCCCCCTCTTGATATGTGACGGGAACGCCGGGAATTCTTTTCCGAACATGCAGGGAAAGGATCCCTCCTGTCGAGCTAGGAGGCGGAAACAGGGCTCCTCTGGATGTGGGCGGGACTCTCGTGCTTCCTCTCGAGTGGGGACGGGTATGTCAGGGAACTTCTTGAGTTGCAGCAAGGGTGTGTAGGGCCCTTTGGAAGGTCCAGAGGTTAGGTGTGATTAGCCTCCGAGTCGCCTCTGCGGAAATGGGGCTCATCTCGTCTGGAGGGAAGAACCTCCTGGATTTTCTCGAGTTGTGGCAGGTTCTCTCGACTTATGACGGGGACCTCAGGGACTCCCTCTGGTGGCCTCAGGAAGGCCAGTCCCCATGCGAGTGGCTCGGGGGCCTCTCGGGATTTCACTCCCATCGATGCCGGGGCCTAAGGCCTTGTGTGGAGTCGGTGCAGGAACCTGAGGATTCCTCTCCTTGCTGACATGGATCTTGGGTACTTCTGGAGTCTCCCCAGGGGAGTCAGTCCTCGTCTCGAGTGGGCGCATGCACATGCGCTTACCTCCCGAGCTGTAGCTGCAGTATCTCGCTTCCCTTCTTGTGGAGTAAGGGATCTGTGGCTTTCCCTCGAGTCTTTACCACGAGGCTTTCCCACGAGGCTTTCCCAAAGGGCTGTCCCACATGCCACCGTTGTGTGAGTCGATCCTCGGCTTGAGAGCCAAGGCAATGCAGGGAAAACAGGTTTCCGTGAAATGGACTGAGACATGTGGGGGACTCTGGGAATGGTGGCACCACCCTGGAGTTCCTCTCGCCTTTCCTGTGGAGAGCGACTCCTCTTGAGACGCTATGGGAACGCCGGGAATTCTTTCCCGACAACGCAGGGAAAGGATCCCTCCTCTCGAGCTAGGAGACGGAAACGGGGCTCCTCTGGATGTGGGCAGGCCTCTCGTGCTTCCTCTCGAGTGGAGACAGGTATGTCAGGGAACTTCTTGAGTTGCAGCAAGGACGTGAAGGACCCTTTGGAAGTTCCAGAGGTCAGGTGTGATAAGCCTTGAGTCGCCTCTGCGGAAATGGGCCTCATCTCGCCTGGAGGGGAGAACCTCCTGGATTTTCTCGAGTTGCGGCAGGTGCTCTCGACTTACGACAGGGACCTCAGAGACCCGCTCTGGTGGCCTCAGGAAAGCACCAGTCCCCATGCGAGTTACTCAGGGCCCTCTCGGGGTTCCTCTCCCGTCGATGCCAGGGCCTAAGACCTTGTGTGGAGTCGGTGCCGGAACCTGAGGATTCCTTTGCAGTGCTGACAAGGATCTTGGGGTACTTCTCCAGTCTCCCCACGGGAAGTCAGTCCTCATCTCGAGTGGGGGCATGCACGTGCGCTTTCCTCCCGAGCTGTAGCAGCAGTGTCACGCTTCCCTTCGCGTGGATCAAGGTATCTGCGGCTTTCCCTCGAGGCTTTCCCACGAGTCTTTTCCACGAGGCTTTCCAACGAGACTTTCCCAAAGGGCTGTCCCACGTGCCACCGTGTTGTGTGTCGATCCTAGGCTAGAAAGTTGAGGCAGTGCAGAAGAAACAGGTTTCCATGGAATGGACTGAGACATCTGGGGGCCTCTGGGAATGGGTGCACGAATCTGGAGTTCCTCTCGCCTTTCCTGTGGAGAGCGCCTCCTCTTGAGATGAGACGGGAACTCCGGGAATACTTGACCGACCACTCAGTGAAAGGATCCCTCCTCTCGAGCTAGGAGGCAGTAACGGGGCTCCTCTGGATGTGGGCGGGACTCTCGGGCTTCCTCTCGAGTGGGAGACGGGTATGTGGGGAGCTTCTTGAGTTGCAGCAAGGGCGTGAAGGACCCTTTGTAAGTTCCATAGGTTAGGTGTGATTAGCTCGAGACGCCTCAGCGGTAATGGGCCTCATCTCGCCTGGAGGGTTAGAACCTCCTGGATTTTCTCGAGTTGCGGCAGGTGCCCTCGACTTACGACGGGGACCTCAGGGACCCGCTCTGGTGCCCTCAGGAAAGGCCAGGCCCCATGCGAGTTGCTCGGGGGCCTCTCGGGATTCCTCTCCCGTCTATGCCGGGGCCTAAGACCTTGTGTGGAGTCGGTGCCAGAACCTGAGGATTCCTCTCCGGTGCTGACATGGATCTTGGGTACTTCTGAGGTCTCCCCGGGGAGTCAGTCCTCGTCTCGAGGGGAGGCATGCACGTGGGCTTTCCTCCCGAGCTGTAGCAGCAATGTCACGCTTTCCTTCACGTGGATCAAGGGATCTGTGGCTTTCCCTCCGAGGCTTTCACACCGAGGCTTTCCCAAGAAGCTTTCCCACAGGGCTGTCCCACGTGCCACCGTGGTGTGAGTCGATCTCGGCTAGAAAGTCGAGGCAGTGCAGGAAACAGGTTTCCCTGGAACGGACTGAGACATCTGGGGGAGTCTGCGAATGGTGGCACGACACTGGAGTTCCTCTCGCCTTTCCTGTGGAGAGCGCCTCCTCTTGAATTGCGATGGAACTCGGTGAATTCTTTCCAGACAACGCACGGAAAGGATCCCACCTCTGGAGCTAAGAGCAGAAATGGGGCTCCTCTGGATGTGGGTGGGACTCTCGTGCTTCCTCTCGAGTGCAGACGGATATGTCGGAGAACTTCTTGAGTTGCAGCAAGGGTGTGAAGGACCCTTTGGAAGTTCCAGAGGTTAGGTGTGATTAGCCTCAAGACGCCTCAGCGGAAATGGGCCTCATCTTGCCTGGAGGGGAGAACTCCTGGATTTTTCGAGTTGCGGCAGGTGCTCTCGACTTATGACGGGACCTCAGGGACCCGCTCTGGTGGACTCAGTAAAGGCCAGTCCACATGCGCGTTGCTCAGGGCCTCTCGGGATTCCTCTCCCGTCGATGCCGGGGCCTACGACCTTGTGTGAATTTGGTGCCGGAACTTGAGTATTCCTCTCCAGTGCTGACATGGATCTTGGGGTACTTCTGGAGTCTCCCCAGGGGAGTCAGTCGTAGTCTCGAGTGGGGGCATGCACGTGCGCTTTCCTCCAGAGCTGTAGCAGCAGTGTCACGCTTCCTTTCGCGTGGATCAAGGGATCTGTGGCTTTCCCTAGAGACTTTCCCACGAGGCTTTCCCACGGGGCTTTCCCACGAGGCTTTCCACAGGGCTGTCCCACGTGCCACCGTGGTGTGAGTCGATCCTCGGCTAGAAAGTCAAGGCAGTGCAGGGAAAACAGGTTTTCTGGAATGGACTGAGACATCTGGGGGACTCTGCGAATGGTGGCACGACCCTTGAGTTCCTCTCGCCTTTCCTGTGGAGAGCGCCTCATCTTGAGATGCGACGGGAACGCCGGGAATTCATTACCAACCACACAGGGAAAGGATCCCTCCTCTCGAGCTACGAGGCGGACACGGGGATCCTCTGGATGTGAGCGGAGCTCTTGTGCTTCCTCTCGAGTGGAGACGGGTATGTCATGGAAATTCTTGAGTTGCAGCAAGGTGTGAAGGACCCTTTGGAAGTTCCAGAGATTAGGTGTGATTAGCCTCGAGACGCCTCAGCGAAATGGGCCTCATCTCGCCTGGAGGGCAGAACCTCCTGGATTTTCTCGAGTTGCGGCTGCTTCGACTTACGACAGGGACCTCAGGGACCCGCTCTGTGGCCTCAGGGAAGGCCAGTCCCCATGCGATTTGCTCGGGGGCCGCTCGGGATTCCTCTCCCATCGATGCCGGCCCTAAGACCTTGTGTGGAGTCGGTGTCGGAAACTGAGAATTCCCCCTGCAGTGCTGACATCGCTCTTGGGGTACTTCTGAAGTCTCCCCAGGGAGTGAGTCCTCGTCTCCAGTCGGGGTATGCACGTGCGCTTTCCTCCTGAGCTGTAGCAGCAGTGTCACGCTTCCTTCCGTGGATCATAGGATCTGTGGCTTTCCTCGAGGCTTTCCCATGAGGCTTTCCCACGACGCTTTCCCACCAGGCTTTCCAACGAGGCTTTCCCCAGTGATGTCCCACGTGCCACCGCGGTGTCAGTCGATCCTCGGTTTGAAAGTCGAGGCAGTGCCGGGGAAACAGGCTTCCCTGGAATGGACTGAGACATCTGGGGGACTCTGGGAATGGTGACACGACCCTGGAGTTCCTCTCGCCTTTCCTGTGGAGAGCGCCCCCTCTTGATATGTGACGGGAACGCCGGGAATTCTTTTCCGAACACGCAGGAAGGATCCTCCTGTCGAGCTAGGAGGCGAAACAGGGCTCCTCTGGATGTGGGCGGGACTCTCGTGCTTCCTCTCGAGTGGAGACGGGTATGTCAGGGAACTTCTTGAGTTGCAGCAAGGGTGTGAAGGG